>NW_028324306.1:946365-1139698 GCF_058129835.1 Hydra viridissima
ACAGAGGTATGAAGAATACATGAGGAAAGTGATAACAAATGGAGCTTGTAAATCTTTAATAGAAAATGAGACTTCAAAGCTCAGATTTTTGTTTGTTTGTTTATTTTGAAGATTCAGAAAATGAACCAACATCCAAAATCTTAAATGATTTCCTCAGTTTTCCTCTTTGTATTTATTTCTGAAATGTATTTTTACAATACTTACATTTTTTCACAAACATATTAATTGAAACAGATTAGTCTTTACACCTTATTGCTTGTAATTGTTACAGTGAACCATCTCTACACTTTAAGCTAGTCTTAACTACTGCAGTGAACATAAAACTGGCAAAGGCATACACAAATCCATACAATGCTGCAGTAGACACTAAAATAGTAACACTTGGTGTAAAACTCAAAAGAAAGATTTGAAAGCCAAACCTGATGAGATTTTACACAATTCAGCCAAAAGCCAAGAGCTACTTAAACACTCTAAGTTAAACATTAAGTTGTTACTTTTAACAGAACAAAGGACTATCTTTTCTAAACATCACACATTGTCCCAAGCCATTGTCATGTGCTGGCTGAACTTTTTGAAAATTGCAAACAAAATACAGTGCAATTACATGCACTGTATTGTATGCATCAAAAGAATAGAAACAATGACAAAAAATCTATTAAGTACATTAAACAACAAAAAATCAAAAAATTGGTTCTGTTTTAGCACACCTAAAAAAGCAAACATGCAAGCCAAAAGCTATCCTAAATTTCTTATAACTAATCAATCAATAAATACAAATGCATACTTAAATTCTTCCACATAATCAACCACACTAGACATCCTATGAAACAATACAAGAAAAAGTGAAAACATTTTAACGCAAACTTATATATAAAGTGTTTAATTACGGTTCAAAGAATTCTATCCGCATTAAAAAAAAGTGTGTATATTTATATAGAAATTTAAATTAAATTGTTACCTTTCGAAAATAGTACATAAAACTGTATCACACCCAAAGTACATATTTTCAGAATATTCAACGAGTCTAAGGTTGAACACGTGCAACGTCCATTTACACACTGCTGCTTAATCACCCTGTAAAGATTTAAATTAAGTATATCCGCGTGTTGATAAAATTCCCAAGAAATTTCCCTTTTTTATTTTGCTTTTTTAAACACCTTATTGATTTAAACTGACGTATTTAAAAAAATAATCCTTGAAGCTGTTTTAAATATACTAGCAACTTTTTAACTCCAACAAAATAAACTTTTGATTTATTATGATGTTAATGTTAAACTTTAAATCAAATCAAAAGTAACATTCGAGATGGGAGACTCGTCTGTTTCAGTACTCTTTTTTCTGTAGTCGGCTGAATCGCTGCCGAAACTCAGCTTTCGGCAAGTACTAATTTTAATCGATCGAGAAATAATAAAACTTTATGCAAAAAAAAAAAAAAAAAAAAAAAAAAATAGAATTACGAAAAAAATAAAGCAACTAATAGTTAAAAAAAAAAAGAATAATAATAATATAACACAATTGTAAATATATTTACAAAAGCTTCATAGATATATTTTAAATACGTCAGTTTAAATCAATAAGGTGTTTAAAAAAGCAAAATAAAAAAGGGAAATTTCTTGGGAATTTTATCAACACGCGGATATACTTAATTTAAATCTTTACAGGGTGATTAAGCAGCAGTGTGTAAATGGACGTTGCACGTGTTCAACCTTAGACTCGTTGAATATTCTGAAAATATGTACTTTGGGTGTGATACAGTTTTATGTACTATTTTCGAAAGGTAACAATTTAATTTAAATTTCTATATAAATATACACACTTTTTTTTAATGCGGATAGAATTCTTTGAACCGTAATTAAACACTTTATATATAAGTTTGCGTTAAAATGTTTTCACTTTTTCTTGTATTGTTTCATAGGATGTCTAGTGTGGTTGATTATGTGGAAGAATTTAAGTATGCATTTGTATTTATTGATTGATTAGTTATAAGAAATTTAGGATAGCTTTTGGCTTGCATGTTTGCTTTTTTAGGTGTGCTAAAACAGAACCAATTTTTTGATTTTTTGTTGTTTAATGTACTTAATAGATTTTTTGTCATTGTTTCTATTCTTTTGATGCATACAATACAGTGCATGTAATTGCACTGTATTTTGTTTGCAATTTTCAAAAAGTTCAGCCAGCACATGACAATGGCTTGGGACAATGTGTGATGTTTAGAAAAGATAGTCCTTTGTTCTGTTAAAAGTAACAACTTAATGTTTAACTTAGAGTGTTTAAGTAGCTCTTGGCTTTTGGCTGAATTGTGTAAAATCTCATCAGGTTTGGCTTTCAAATCTTTCTTTTGAGTTTTACACCAAGTGTTACTATTTTAGTGTCTACTGCAGCATTGTATGGATTTGTGTATGCCTTTGCCAGTTTTATGTTCACTGCAGTAGTTAAGACTAGCTTAAAGTGTAGAGATGGTTCACTGTAACAATTACAAGCAATAAGGTGTAAAGACTAATCTGTTTCAATTAATATGTTTGTGAAAAAATGTAAGTATTGTAAAAATACATTTCAGAAATAAATACAAAGAGGAAAACTGAGGAAATCATTTAAGATTTTGGATGTTGGTTCATTTTCTGAATCTTCAAAATAAACAAACAAACAAAAATCTGAGCTTTGAAGTCTCATTTTCTATTAAAGATTTACAAGCTCCATTTGTTATCACTTTCCTCATGTATTCTTCATACCTCTGTTACCTCAATGTGCTGTAACAACTTTTAATTTTAATTCCCTAGTTTTGATGTCAATGCTAAAGTGAGTTCTTTCCCTTCTTAATTTTTAACATGTCATTCTAAGAAGATGAATTTTTCTATTTGCATGCTAGCACTGAGTTTGTTTTAAAACACTTGTTGTTTGCACAAGGTAGGTTTGTAGGTTTATTTCAAAATATTTTTGATCTAAAAGTGGTCAAATATTGATCATTTCATGGAACTTTTCCAATTGTAGGTAAATGATGAGTTGGCATTTACTAAAATGAGAAGCAGAAGCATCTGACACTAGCAGCAGTACCATGCAAGTAATGAGTTTGCTTCTTTTTGATTTTCCATATGTTTATTTTGAAATTTAGTTTTCAATAGTTTGGTAAGATGAAGAAGTTCTTTTTAATTGTGCTTAAAGTTTTTAAATTGTTTGAAGCTGTAATATTGCTTATCTTTTCCATTGTTATAGGGTATAATAAAGACAGTAAGTATGACTTTTTTTAATAACTAAGTGTAAGTTGATGTAAGCCAAGTTTTGTGGGTATGTCATACAGCTATTCTTATGTGTATTTTAATTAAGTACAGATAATGTGTAAAGGCTCCACCCCTAAAATACTTTGCAATCTTGACAACCAAAAAAAACCTCGAAAACTGTTTGGTGGTTTGTTAGGGTAGACCTCATTGAACAAAACAGTACCTTTGGCTAAATCTAATTTCTAAGGAGGAAGGAGAAAATTTAAGTTTTAAGTTTCCTGATACTTTTACTACTTTGGCCTGAAAATGAGTTTTTGCATTTTTACAACATTCTTTATTTGAGTTTTCAGACACATTTTTTGGAGCAATGTTATGTGTACACAAAATAGTTGAAAATCAAATACTTTCAAAGAAAAAAAATAATGTAATGTGTGTTAAGTTCAATTTTTATTTAAGAGCTTGAAATAAATGATAAGAGCATGAAAATCAAGTAAGTGTGATTTTTCCTTTTTTGACTAGAGTTTTAAAACAGTTATGTGTTGTCACAAAATATTTTCTTTTAAAGAATAAAAATTATCCTATCCTTATAAAACTAAATTAACATCTAAATAACGAAAATCAGGACATTATTTTTAAAATGAGTTTTTTAATTAGAGACTTTTGCTGTTGTACTCAATAACATAGCTTTTCAGCATAAAGTGAATGAATGTTTGAATCTTTACCATTTTGCTTTAAACTGGTAATGCAAAGCTTCAATGGCTTGTTCACTCTGTATCCCTAATCATGATCCACATGATGAAAAATACCATTTTTCATTGGTGTGATGAATCCCCCAGTGGCAACAAAGGAATTTTGAATTTCTTTTATTTTTGACAAATACGTTGGATCATTTCCGTAACATGATTCAAATTCATGGTTGAAATTGCTCAGTGATTTGTTTGTTTCAAGTGGGGATCTTTTTTTTTGTTTCTCAACTTTTTTAAGTTTCTTAGTTTGTTGCTGTTTTAACATATTTCTTTCTGGAGTTAGAATAGCAGCTTTTTTTTTTTCTTCGTTCAGGTGAATTTATTTTTCTTGAGGTAAGGTTGCAGAATTTCTGGAGAAAATGAAATAGGAGTTTTAAGAACAAGTAACGTTGTCTCTTTATTAATACAATTTTTGACAGATTGACCTGAAGATATGTTAAACATGCTTCAGAATAAGTTGAAAAAGACAAATGCAGACTGCTTCAATGCAACTATTGTCATTTCTAAAAGCAAGTGAGGCCACTTTTCTTTAAGAAACTTAATTAAATAATTGACAACTCCCATCATCAAATAAAGTTCCATGAGTGGAACCACATCAAAAACAAGGAATTTTTCTTCATTTGAAGTGATAATTGGATCATGTACAACGTTTTTAAAATCTCTTGCTTTCTTTAGATCAGCTCCTGGCCTGTTTGAATAAGATGATTAGAGTCAATTTTGCACCAGCAACATGGGTGCATGCTAGCATGTGATAGTTTTGGTGATGATTTTGCAGTTTAAATTTCTTAACACCCAAAATTTCCTTCAGTAAGCCTCTCCATCAATTTCTAATTTTAAAAAATAGTTTTATTTCTCTCTTTTCAATCATTTTCTCAAGAATTTTTTTCAAACTGATACAAGTGCAACAGTTTTATTTTTTTTCACCCCAAGAGAACTAATTGATGTTGTAAAGTCATTACTGAGGGTTTGATTGATTGCTTGTGGAAAATTTGGTTAAAAAATTTTGTGCAAAGAAATATTTTTCAAACTTGAGGCCAACTTTATCATTTTCAAATTTCAGAGGCCTGTGTTGACCTGTAGTTGGACTAAGTCTTTACCAGTGGGTGGAGGATTAATTGTTTGATTTGATGATGATGAGGTACCTAGATGAACTTGAAGTGGATGACCTCCACCAGGCTGACTAAAAAAGCTACGCCTGTAAGTAAAGAAGTTGGATTTGAAATAAGTTTCTTTCCGATTGCTCCAGCAGCTAATTCGTCTCTACCAGAAATTTCTATCAAAATCTGAGGAAGAGTTGCTTTGAGTAAGAGAGTCCATCTCCAATAACTGAAAAACATGTTAAACATTTTTTTTAACTGATGGCTGTTGAACTACTTTTTCGCCTGTGCCTGTTTCAACTCTCTTTGACCAGCCTTTCAGTCTTACAGTTTGACTGATTTAACAATCACAGACATTAGAACTCTAGAGTAATTAAAGATTATTTCTTTTTTAAGTACTTCTAGAGTTTTCTGCTTAGTGAAGGCTATAAGCTCTTTGTTTGCTTTGTGAAGACAAAGAAAATAAACAAATCTTCTGTTTTCATCATGAGAATGGTACTGGTTTGGTACTTAATTTAAATATATTTTTTATGCAAAGAAGTACTTCAAAATATACTTGTTGTGCTAAAATCTTAAATGACAACTGATTTTGATTTTTTTTTAAAATTAGTTGATTTTCAATTCTTTTGTGTACATATGTAATTGCTCCAAAAATGTATGCGAAAATTCAAATAAAAAATGCTTTCATTGCAGGCCAAAGTAGCAAAAGTATCAGGAAACTTTAAACTAGATTTTCTCTTTCCACCTTAGAGGTTAGATTTAACCAAAGGTTAAGATTTAACCAAATCAGAGGTTTGATTTAACCAAACGTACTGTTTTGTTCAATGAGGTCTACCCTATTTTTTGGTTGTTAAAATCACAAAACATTTCAGGGGTGGCTCTAGATCTTTGTCTCTAACAATGTCTCTAACTAATTTTTCATTTACAGTTTTGAATTTTTCTATTATATACCCTAAGTTTTTAATTGATTGTTGTCTATATATATTAAGAGTATAAGAATAGATGCTTGCTGTTGTTCAATACAAACTTCTCTATTATCAGTAAAAAACATGATTAGCAGTATATTTCTTATTCCAATCCAAAACAATATTCCTAATAATATTTCCATCAAAATTCTTAATATACCAATTAAAATCAATTATAATCAATTATAATCAATTATAATCTTACATTCCAAAGGATCTCCTTTACCATCCTTATACAAATAACAAGGCTCAATATTACTAGTCAAAAAAAATACAGTTTGAGAAAAAATTAACATATCTTCTTTTAACTTGAGTTTTATAAGGATATCTATCACATAATTTATATGGATATCTATTGCATGATTTATATGGATATCTATCACATAATTTAAATAACTCTTGCGGTTCATAACAATCACCGCGAAAATCATCCCATATAATTGCTTTATGCTGTAAATAATAATCCCACCAAATACCTTTAAATTTATAATATGACACCTCTTTAAATAAAGCAAGTGCTATTTGATAAGCTAACCTACATTTACCGCAACCTGGTAAACCATAAAAGTTAAAAGCTAAACTTTTAAACAATCTACCAACACCTTTACTATTAACATATATGTTTAATGCACGATTATATGTACACAAAGATGAAAAAAAACTTCGTCATCTGCAATATCCATTACAGATTTACCAGAATCTAACATTCTCTTAACTACAGATTTACCAGAATCTAATATCTATTATTTTCACGTTTGCATACTGGTGGCATCTAATTATATTATATAACATAAAATTAATCCTTAATCTTTTCTTGGAAATTATTGGTGCATATTTTATATATATATATACTTTTGTCTTGTGTTTTGAATGTAATTGTCTTGTGTTTTGATGAGTACACCAGCTCATAAATTTTACAGGATCATTTAAGCCAGGTTTTCCTTGATAAAGGTGTGTTAATATTGACCATATGCTTTTATTTTATCTATGATGTCTTTAGGGTTTTAGCACTTAATATTGCTTTGTCTGTTTGACTATACTTATTTAGATTTTTTGACAGTAAATGTAATGGACTAGAAACCTTTGAGTTGATCAAAGCCAAAACTTATGTTTTTTAAAATATAACTAACTATTTCTCGATCTTGTGTCTCAATCAATTTCACTTCTCGTCCTTCTCGAAAGATAACTGTCACAAATATGGTCACAATATGGTCTTTCACGAACTTCCCCTGCTTAACGGTTTGCTTTGTATTTTCATCAAGGGTTCTTTTAAAGTCTAAACGGTAGCACATTATGCCAGTTTAAGTTCTTATACTATATCTTTTTAACTTTGACGTCTAAATATTTCCACGAAAAAAGCAAAAAAAGTTCATAAATAGATTGCTCGTTGCTTGTACAAATCCATCGTTTTAAAGGTTTGACAGTAATTTTTATGAAGAGGAAAACGTTGGACTTTAATACTCAAACTTGAAAAGTTATGTTTTGCTGAAATAGGTGGGGATCCAATTACCGTTTGAAACTCCTCGCTCGTGTATAATCTAAAAAAGATGGCACGAAGTTTGTTGAAAGTGTTTTTATTTTTTTCATTAAAGTTTTTAAGACAACTTTTTTCTTGCGTCGATAAATTTCTCCATGAAATATTTCTGTAACGATGTACGGTCTCCATCGGGTTTTCTTCATCTCTCGGCTTTCTATCATTCGCTTCAAACTGATCGAACCGTTAAATTAAAAAAAGAAAACATGCTTCAAAGAAGTCATAATTTAATCAAAACCTGAAAAAAAAGGTAAGAAAAACTGAAGCTTACAATGCTTTATGTCCGTATTTGTGTCAGGTTATCGAAAAATTGCTCTTCCTAGATTTTAAAAATCCTCCTTTTAAATTCCGAATGCAAGAAACAAACTTGTTATTTCAAGTCATACTTTAAATCTAAAGTTTGATTTCAAGACATTTATCTACTTATCTTAAAATCAAACTTGATACTTGAAATATGACTTGAAATCTAAGTTCGATTCATGGATTCGGGAAAAAATTCTAATTAAATTTTTTTACATCTGCAATGATTTTTTCTTTTTGCTTTTTTATCATTTTATAAGATAATGAAAAAGTTATTATTTAAATCAACTTGAAATTAACTTATTTTAGATATGATTTTTTAACTTTTTTAAAAATAGAAGATAATGTATTCTCATTAACAGCCTCGATTAATGAATAACGTTTTTACTCTTTCTTATTACCAGGCCTCAAAGAATCGAAGCCTGGTAATAAGAAAGAGCAAAAACGTTTGAGAAGAGTTTGTCATTTTTTTGTGTTATTCATTCATTTTAATCTCCTTTTTTTTTTTTAGCACAAATTTTACTTTAGCACAATTTTTGAACACAATTTTTCTTTAGCACAGTCTTTTTTTTTTTTTTAATCGTTTTGATTGTTTTGCGCCGTTCGATTTGTTTGAAATGATTATTTTTTTCATGTTTTTTAAAGTTTATATTTAAGTTCAAAATGAGAAAGTAAATCATGGGAGCATAAATAACTTACACAAAAATATGTATCGGTTTATGTGAATATTAAAAAGTTAAATATTTGATTGAAAGTACATCTATTTGAATATACATATATACACGGCTGTAACGGTTCAATTTAAGACATGTAACAGAATATGTATGTAATATATATAACGGATAATACACACACACACACACACACACACACACACACACACACACACACACACACGCACACACACACACACACACACACACACACACACATACACACACACATACACACACACACACACACACACACACACACACACACAACCAACTGTTACGGTATTTAAGAATGTTTATTGCTTAAATATTTTTTAATTTGTTGGAAACACAAATCAATCAGTATTTAAAAAAAAGACTCTATTGAATCAGAAATAAAAGAAAGCAGCCATTAGCTTGTTCCAATCAGTTGCTTCAACGCTCGACAACTTCTTGCTTGAACACCATCTTGATACGTACTACTTGCCACACGTCTTCAAACACCACTTTGTCCAATGTATGAACCATATAGAATTAAAAATTGACAATTTTTGTCGAAAAATCTGATGAAAAGAAAAGAAAAAGGGAAGAGAAATAAAATGACAAAAGTTCATTAAATTCGTAGCTAGTCATGAAATCTAGTCATGAAATGATCGAGACTACCAATCGAGACTACCAAAGACTGTACAGACGTTCACTCCAGGATAGTTGAAATAGTCACAATTAAATTTTATTTCAAAATGAAAATCTCAAATACAAAAATTCTTCCGTCACTAAGACAACAATTCTGTTTATGCGACATCATTGAAGCTTAATAATAAATTTAAATGAAAGGAAACAAGAGAAATTTATTGAAGCATAACAAAGGTAAAGAGAAAAAGAAGAATATATACTGGGAGTGGTTCCGCACATAAATAGACATTCAAAGGAGTTGTCGCAGGGGTGTTACAAAAAAGCTTTTTGAAATCCTATTCTCATGACCTGGATCTTCTTATAGAGATCTTCATACACATTTGATTTTAAAGCTCTTGATGCATATAATTTTGTGTGCAATGCAGTGTTCATGCAATACGTTATTCATAATTTTCAAATTTGTACACGCGATATTAGTTTTCAAAAGGGTGCCATGAACGAAGTAGAAATAACAGGTTCAAGTGTCTTTGAAAGTTTTTCATTTAAACAATCAATCCTTACCAGAAGATCCAAATTCTGATATTTTAACATAACCCACTCGAATCATTAAAAAAACGAAAACTGCGTTGAAGCAAAGGTGTTTTTTTGCTTACATCTGAAGAAGCACTGGATAAAAAAACATGCAGAAGTTCAAAAAAAAAAAAGTTAAAGGAAAAAAAAAGGGAAGAAAACGTTTAATTAAAGAAACAAAAACAGAAGTAAAAAATGGCTTAAAACAGGTTTCCCCTAATTTATATTTAAACAGCTCTAACCAAACTGCAAAAAAAAAAAAAAAAAAATATGTAATAACTGTGAACACTTATTTATTTTTACTTTGTTGTTTTTATTTTAACATGAATATTTATGTTATAGTTTCTTGATTAAATAGTTTGGTTCTTATTTCAGTTACACTTTCTTTTCTGATTTAAGTACGTAATTTACAAAAGAAATTATATTAATCTTGTCAAAGTATTTCATCAACTTTAAAATATTTATGTGGTAATTAATTACTATTACAACTATTTTTTGTAAATAGATAAATATATTTGAAATAAATGTAAATGATAAAAATTTAAATAATGTAAGTAAATGAACAATTATATTTTAACATATTTTTTTGTCTATTTACGAAACCATTCAAGTGAAAATAAAGCTGTCTCTCAACAAAGTTTGTTAATAAAGTTGCCATCATCTCTGTGCTGCTCTTGAATACAGACACAATACTTTAGCCATACTTGATGATCCATCAGCATTTGCTCCTGTAATTCTGTCTGATATAATCTCATTTGAAGGAAGAAGCAAGTTCTTGAGAAAAATGGATTTTAAAGTTTGACTTATTTTTCCAGTGCTTTTCTTATTTTAATTAGTATATGTTTAATCTCCTTTAAGTACAAAACGTATTCAAATTTTTAAAAAAATTTTTCACATAAATTGAGCGATATGGTAGACTAAATTCGGGTCCAAGTTCACCCGGCTCCGAAGGGAATATTATAGGCCAAATCCAAACCGGACTGCCCAGTTTTCTATCTTACTGAAGATGGTACACCCCCATTAAATCTAACTTGTAATCTATATTGGTTCAAAGCTTATTGTCAATTTTTATATATGGAAATTCTATTAAAACTTTAACTTTTAAAAAGAAAAATGAGATTTGCATTTTTTGATGCTGAGTCAGCATAGCTTGACTAAAGTCTTACCTTAACAAAAACAAGGATATCTGGAGTGAAATTTGCACTAAATGCGCCATATTTTACTATATGGTAGCAAAAGAGTTGCTCTAGGGCACAAACTAAAATTTTTTCAAATGTTGGGTATATCCAAAATGGCAGCATTAAACGTATTGATTTATTGCCTGTATTAGTCTGACAAACTATATTCAAAATAACTTACTTATTTTTTAAATTTTTATAATTCTAGTTCCAGCCCTCATAGATATAATAGTTGCGATGGAGTTGCAAAGGAGTAAGAAATGGCATTTATCACTATAAATCTTTTTCTATTTACTTTTAAGCACATAATAGTAGAAATATAATATGGACTTTGTACTTCAATGTCTGAAATAACAAAATTCAAAAAAAGAAAATTTTTTTGGGTTTTTAAAGGGGACGTACCACCAAATGATTCGTTTAATGTATTTGATTATAAATAGGGTTTTTAAATCACGATTCTCGATAACCAATGAGGAAATTGCTAACTGTTAAAAGAAAACTTTCTTCGTATTTTCAAGTGTTTAAAAAAGAAGGAAGAAACTCACTTCAAATTGACTGAATAATTTTTAGAGCGTTCTAAGAAAATAACTTTATGTTTTTAATTATGTTTTTTTTTCATTAATTTTTTTCTATTTTTAACTTAACCCTTTAAGTGTTGGTGGCTAATAACATAGGCTAACAAAAAGATTTATCGGACTGGTTTTTACAGTTGTTCTTACATGACTTTGTTACGCTAATTCAAATCTGAAGTCATATTTTTATGGCAGGCCACAGATTTTTTAAAATGTAATTTTCTTTGGTTTTTTTCAAAATTTACGAGGTTTACAAGTGTTTACCAAGATTTTAAAAAGCAGATTTGAAAACTCATAAGGAAATGCTAAAACATGTTTTGAACGGCTTTATTTTTTAGAAAATTAAAAAAAGAAATAGACAACAGATATAAAATGAGTTAAAAATATATTTAAAATGAAAATTTTAGAGCGTAAATATCATCCTGTCAATAAGCATCCGTGTTAAGGTGGCCGTTGGAAAACGTTACGTAACGAAACGTTTTTAAAAGCTGACTAATCGTTTTATCGTTAATAACTGTTATGAAATGAAATATAACATCCTAACATTATGAACCGTTGTTAAGCGTTATCCAGTGTTTTTAAATGTGATACACCATTTTTAACGATTACTATGAATGAAAATGCAGTAAAATAGTTTTTTAGTTTGCTCTTTAAAAGTCCTATGACTGACTATGGCCGAATTTTCTTTCATTGTGGTACATGTCTTTTGATTAATATAAAGCCTCAGATTACTATTATTAAAAATGACTTAGCTTAGTGCTTTGAGGAATAAAACTACATTTTTTCTACCAAAGCCAGATACAGTAAACAAGAGAGAAATTTGTACAAAACTTTTCTTTTGACGAAAAGTTTCTTTATAAATATTTTGAAGCCAAAACAAAATACTTGAAAATTAAAATAATAGATAGACTCAGTAGTTAATATTTTTTCAAGAGAAAAAAGTATATCATAAAGAAAAATTCTTAGATTGGCAAACAATGAACAAAAGGGAAAATAATCAGAAGCGTAGCTAAAAGTTATCTTTTTGTTTTCTTAACCTAACCTTAATATTCAAAAAACTTTGAAATTCTGTTGTTAAGGAAATTTAGCACAACTTTAAGAACTTTTTTTATGCTTCCAATTAATTTATTTAATTTCAATTTCGGTTATTAACTAATACGATTATTTTCCTTTTTTATCAGTTAAAATTACTTTATTTTTCACAAATGATGAGGTATATTTTTCCTGATCTGAGAGATTTGTTAATAAATTGATTAAAGCAAGTTTAACAACAGTCAATCACAGCTGGAGGTAAAATGGCTGCTACTTGTGAATTGATCGAACACTTACATCAAATGAATCGACGTAAATTTGTCACATGGATTTTAGTAGTTGCTCCTTTTAAAACAAGGTATCGAGCAACATAAAACATGATACAAATTTATGTGGATGTTTTTTTGGATTGGGCCCTATTCTGAGGCAATTTTTCTTCTCGCTGACTTGTGCTGTTTCAACTCTTCTCTGTTAAAATAAAATTTTCGGGATATTTATCCTTTGTTTGTCATAATTCCACCAATAACGGTCAATATCGGTCAATAACGGTCAATAACGGTCAATAACGGTCATTATTAGTTATGAGCCAGCTGTAAATTTTGATAACGGTTATTAACCGTTTTTTAATCAAAGTGAATAACGTAACATGACGATCGTAAAAACAACATTTTACATCAGTTTTTCGTTACTAAACGATGGCGAAGGAGCTTAACGCCGATGCTTACCTGTCAAAGTCTCAAGTCTTTTATCGATTTTTTTTTTTTTTTTTTTTTTTTTTTTTTATACAACTTCAATAAATTTACACATCCGTTACATTAAAACTACATGACATCATATAATGCAACGTAAATAAAAAAAAAAAAGAATATAACATAATATTACCACGTATAACATCATAATAAGAAGTGGTTTAGCAAGTAGAACACATCATAATAAAACGTGGTTTAACAAGCATATTTAAGTATAACGTAAAATAATAGAGTTTCTTATCATAAAGACTATCAGTATTTTTTAAAAATAATAGAATAAAAATAAGAAAAAGATAAAAAGACAAGAAATTTTCTTGTTACTTCAAATATATATATATATGTTGTTGTAAAGGAAAACTCGTAGAAGTCTATGAAGACTTATCATGGAGTACCTTTTTTTAAATTGTTAAATAAAGTCTGTTTCATATTTATATATAGTCAAAATACAGTCAGTGATACACATAAATATTTCAGTATAGATTCTGTTGTTAAGTTTAATACATATCAATATAATTGTTGATATTAAGTACGAGGTGTTTTATTTTATTTTTTAAGTTGGCAGGATTATTTAATACTTTAAGTTCTATATTTTTTGATATTATTTTGTTATACAGGTACGGACCCCGGTAGGAAATAGAAAACCGTGAGAACTTTGTTGTTCTTTTAGGCAGTGTGAAATTACCTGTTGCTCTTGTTATATATCTATTAGAGTTAACTTGAAAGAAGTTATTTAAAAAATGCGATGGGACTAGTCCAAGTTTGTATTTTAGCATAAATAGTACATTTTGGTAGATGTTGATTTGGTAGACATTTAGTGCATTTAAGGTTTTTAGTAAGGGTTCAGCATGGGTGAGTTTATCTTTATCATAAACTAGTCTTGATGCATGTTTTTGACTTATATAAATAGTACTCAATTTGGATTTGTGTGTACTTGCCCATGTAATATTAGCGTACGTAAGATAACTTTGGATGTAAGAAAAATAAAGCGATTTAAGGTTATGTTGGGATAACATAGGTTTAACTTTGTAGAGTATCCCAATATTTTTCGAAATTTTGGTGTTTATTGTACTTATATGGGCTCTCCAAGATATATTTTCGTCAATAAGGATCCCAAGAAATTTAGTTGTTTCTGTTCTTTCAATGTTTACCTTATCTATTTTTAGTGAGGGAAGGATAGTAGGTATATTATTTTTTTGTTTTTTGGAGTGAAACAATATGTATTTTGTTTTTTCTGTGTTTAGTGATAACTTATTCAATTTCAACCATATATTTAATCTTTTAAGCTCTTTGTTCATACATTTGTAAAGGTCTTTGATTGAGTTCGAGGAATAAAATAAGTTTGTGTCGTCGGCAAACATAATTACATCAAGTTTATCCAAGGCTTTTGTAAGGTCATTTATATATAGAAGAAACAAAAGAGGTCCAAGAATGGAACCTTGGGGGACACCGCACTCAACTCGAAGTAGTTTTGAGTGTTTATAACTATCTAAAAAAACACATTGTTGCCTGTTGCTAAGATAGTTTTTGAACCAGTCAAGGGTTATGTTTTTTATCCCATAGCTTTCCATTTTTTTAAGTAAGATATTATGATTTACAGTATCAAACGCTTTTGACAGGTCTATAAAGATGCCTAGAACATACTGTTTTTTGTAAAAAGAATCACTTATAGTGTTAACTAGATCTAGGATTGCGTGTTCAGTTGAATATTGTTTTTGGAAACCGAATTGCTTTTTATTTAGAATTTTATTTTGGATTAGGTACTCATACAATCTGTTATAGATTACTCTTTCGAGAAGCTTAGAAAAGGTAGGGAGTACCGAGATAGGTCTATAGTTATTAATTAAGTATGTTTCACCTGATTTAAATATTGGTACTACTTTAGCTACTTTAAATTTGTCCGGTACAACTCCTGTTTTAATCGAAGACTTAAAAGTTTCATATATAGGTTTATTTATCGTTGTAAAGACATTTGCCACTACCCTACTACAGATATCATCTATACCTGGAGTTTTATTTAATTTTAAGGAATTTAGAGCAACATTAAGTTCTTGATAGTTTAGTTCTTTGTAGCTTAGTTCGCTCTGGGTATCGCTTAGGTATGATTTGAAAGAGTTATTAGGGGACTTAATTTTCGAGGCAAGATTAGGGCCAATGTTAACAAAAAAATCGTTGAATTTTTCAGCAATCGTATTTTTGTCACTGTACACTGTATTGTCAATGACGATTTGAGCAGGTAAGGTATTTGATTTAAATTTTTTGTTCCCAATTATTTCTTTTATAGTATTCCATGTTTTTTTAATGTCACCTGTTGCATTTTTTATTTGATTCGAGTAGTAAATTTTCTTCGATTTTTTTTTTATTTTTTCAAATAAATTTTTGTATTGTTTGTAAGTGTTTAGATTTTTTTCATTTCTGTTTTTTAAATATTTGATGTAAAGTCTTTGTTTTTTTTTTGAAGATTTTTTTATACCTCTGGTAATCCATGGACATTGTAAGTATTTTACTTTTAATTCTTGTTCTACAATTGGGAAATGATTATCGTAGTGCTTTAAGAATATTTCTATAAATTCATTATAAGCAGAGTTGGTATGCCCAAGGTTGCATTCTTGGTAAATCCTATCCCACCTTACTGCCGATAGTGATTCTTTAAACTGTTGAATAGTAAAATTATTAATTTTTCGTTTACAGACTTTGATTTTAGAGTTATTATTTTTTGTGTCTTGAGAAAAGGAAAAGTATATTGGAAAGTGATCGGATATATCCGTTTTGATAACACCTGCTTTTAATGAAGAATCATAAAATGAATTAGTCAATATGTTGTCTATTGCAGTGATTGAATTAAATGTTACCCGGGTTGGTTTGTTTATTATAGGAAAGATGTAGTGTCAAAAAAAGTTTTGGTAACAGCATCTTCATTGTACTGTAGACAGTTTATATTTATGTCTCCAATACAAAATAAAATTTTGTGCTCTTTGTTATTTTTTAGAAATATTTGTTTTAGGTGATTTGAAAAATTTTTTATATCACCTTCAGGTGGTCTGTAACAGGTGGGCACCAGTATATTTTTTAATTTTTTGTTCATTATTTCAATCGTAAAGACCTCACCATCGGCATCGGAAACCGAAAGATCGTCTCTAATTTTAGTTGTCAGATCATTATGAATATAAGTCATAATTCCACCTCCTCGTTTTTGAACTTTTCGTTCATAAGATATTAGCTTGTAGTTCGGAATTAACAGGTTTGAATTTAATCTGGATGATTCGTCAGAACACCAAGTTTCTGTTAAGCAAATCATACTGAACAAATAATTACATTCTATAAGAAAATGTTTTAGTTTGTCAATATTGTTAATTATACTTCTTATATTTATGTGTATCACCGTAAATTTATTATTTAATGATTTTAATTCATTTTTAAAAGTTCCTAATTCAAAAAACCGCGAGTTAAAATTATTTTCATTAAAAAAATTCAAATCTGGATCGTAAGAGTTATTAAGTAAAGTTATTTACCGATTTGAAAACATTAAAGTGTTGCGTTTCATAATCTATTGTTTGTTTAGCCATTAGTTAAGATAATCAACTTCGCTACGATCGCTTAAAATTACGTAAGACTTTTTCTTTATCATACGCAAAAATTTTCTCATTTTCTAAATTCGCGACAAAAAACTTTATTAAATTTAATTATAGCGTATTTACCTTGATTACGAAGATTTTTAACTTCTTCCCAAAGTTTTTTTCTCTCTTCCATCGTCTCTTTAGCAAAGTCTTCATTTATATATAGTCCACTACCTTTTAGGTTTTTAAGTGAACTTAAAATTTTAATTTTATCTTGGTAGTTTAAAAGTTTCACTACGACAGTTCTCGGTGTTTTGTCTTCTTTATACGACCCAACTCGATGCGCTCGTTCCACAATAATTTCAGTTGAAATTTTAAGGTTGTTTGTAAATATTTTTTTCACAGATTTTTCACAATCACTCCAACTTTCTCCTGGTGAATCTTTTAAACCATCAACTCTAATGTTGTTACGACGAGAGCGGTTTTCTAAGTCAGTATTTTTTTTATTTATATTTTTAATTTCAAGATCATATTTCTTCCTTATTTGTGTTAATTCTTCGTTTATTTTCTCTTCTTGAAAGTGGAGACTTTCTTTCACATCATTTAAGTCTTTTTCAATATTTCGCATATTTACTTTGTTTATCTTCAATTCATTTTCTATTTTGTCGAGTCTATCAGAAATTATTTTTATATTTCCATGTCGAGAACACGTGCGTTAGCGGCAAAAAAGTACAACGTTCAACAATTTTTTAAAAAAGTAATGTACACTGTAGTGAGTAAAAGCGATTGAAGATAATATCATTTCCTCAAACGTATATATATTTAATTGGACAGAAACTTTCGCTTATATTTCTTACGGCTGTAAACTTTTTCTGAGTTATCTTGATTGTAATGCTCCAGCAGTAGTCTGTATAAAAATTGAATTAGATCAACCCTACCCAAATTGCATTGCTGGGTGGTATTGGTAAATGAAATTGCCTTCGCATACACAGTTTTAAAAAAAGACCTCTATTTTTTAACTATCTGATAAAAGCACCTTTCGGGTATCTATTTTTGGTTTTGGACACCGATAGAATTGGTAGAGGTCTGTTATTTAAAAATTTTATTTCCCTAGGTATCAAGTTGTTTCGAGTATTAACAGTTTCAAATGTCCCATGGTATAGATGGTATGGTGTAATACTCGATCGGGAAACCAGGAGTCGACAGCTTGAAAACTAAATAGCTATAAGTAAGTTAGTGAATCTCGGGGTCCTAAAAATGACCAAACCCGTCCCAACCCGGAAAGGTATAGGAGCCCAAAAAACAACAACAACAAAAAAACATTTACTCATGTTTCATTATTTTTAAATAATAACTAGATAATAAGTAAAAATAAAAAAATTATTTTTCGCAAACTTTTTTTTAAAATATATATCAGGACTTTCTTACAGCATAGGACTTCGTTAGGTCTCACACTACGCTAAAGATCATTGTTTTTGGTTGAATGAAACTAAAACCTACCGAAATTCTTAAGCAAAAATTTGTAATAACTCGAAACTAAAATCTAAGCGCGCGTAAGTTCATCAAAATCAAGTCAAGGATTTTAAAGTTTCATTTTTATTCAGAAAATTTTGATCGAGTTTCAAGAATTTATCAAGTTTTACAAATTTCAACAAAGTTGTTTAACAAACACAATAATTGTTCGAGGATAGAAAATAAATTCAATATTGAATCGTCATTTCTTGTCAACATCATCTTAAAAACTTTTTGTTCTATGACATGGTTCAGGATCCCGTTCAACAAGAAGTAAAAAAAGCCATTCAAAAGACCCGGTGGCATAGTGTTGCGCCAAATCGCGCAGTCATTCAAGCCTCTCACGCTCCCTTTTTTGTAATGTAAAAAAAAACGAGCATTTTGTTTCCTTTTTCTCTTTTTAAGTAATAAAGACAGTTCTCAGCACTCGTTCTTATGATTAAAATAAAAATTTCATTATATCGTATTTAAGTAATACGACATAGAGCCCACGGAGAAATTTTGAATAAAGTACGGTGGCAAAGAATAAAAAGGATAAAAGCAAAAATCTGATCTATTGATAAGGATAAGTTATGTTTATTTTTATACTTTTTTTTCTAAGTGCAATTTGGAATTTTTGAAATAATTTGTTGACAGTGCACTACTTGATTAATCTTTTAATTACATTTTTGAAATAATTTGTTGACAGTGCACTACTTGATTAATCTTTTAATTGTCACTTTATTTAAAAGTTAGTTTTGAGTTATTTTACAGAGATTTATTTATAGTGATATAAAAAAAAAAAAAAAGAAAAAGTGTACTCTACAATTTCTTTCCGTAAAAGCATTAGGGCGACATTCTTTCGTAATTAAATAACCATTATAAGTCATTTGATTTGCGATTACACAGTTAGTTGTATTTAAACAGCCATTTCGATTTGCAATTGCTTGTGATTAATTATCAAACTCATATCACTCTCCAATCAGTTCAGATACTAGATTATTATTATTATTATTATTATCGGATTATAAAGTTTGGTAATTTTGCTTGAATGTCAAACCTGCCAATCAAAACGTAAACTTAACGCTGTTAACATAAAACTATTAAATAAACTTTTTGAAAAATCATCCGAAATTCTATCTAACAACAATGAGGAAGACCAATATCAAAGTGTAATCGATATTTACGACACTATTACTGAGAAATTCACTAAGGGTATTTTTAATTAGATGAAGAAATTTCCTTGCTTATCGAAGATGATGATGAACTACAGCAGGATGCAGAATCATCTACGGAATTTACACTCTCATGTAAGAACAAACTTTTAATTGTTAACAGGCATTTAAAAAAACACGATCCCAAGATCGATTCTTTAAGTTTATCAAGCAATTCTAAAAATAAAACAATCAAACTTCCTATATCAAAACTAGAATCATTTGGTGGCAGACCAGAAAGCTGGGTAACATTTGTAGAGAATTTTAATTGTGCAATTGATCTTAATGATGATTTATCTGACATCCAAAAAATGACTTACTTACACAACTTCCTTCAGGGACCTGCCCTAGCCTCTATAACCGGTCTCGCCTTGACAAACGAAAATTACAAGACTGTATTAGAAATACTTAAACGAAGATATGACAATAAGCAAGCTTTTATATCATCACATATGCGTAAACTCTTGTCATCAGAGAGAATCCATAGTATTAGTAAAATAGAGCAGTTAAGAAAATTTTTTGACAGCTAAGAAATGCAAGTCTCGAGAGAATACCCGAATTCTCGAAGTCTCGAGAATTTGGGTGTTAGTAGTGATATGTACGGACCTCGCCTTATCCCAGTAATTTTGGAAAAGGTACCAGAAGAACTAACATTAATTGTCAGCCGTCAATTTAGTAACAAATACAACTAGGATATTAAATCAGTTGTTGATCTTCTAAAGACTGAATTACGTGCGCGAGAACAAGTATTAACTAACTCATTTAATAAATCAGACAGATTTATAACTGAGGAAGCATTTTACACTAGTGCAAATAGCAGAGAATCAAATCGAATTTATCTAATTCATTTAACAGGATACCACATCGGTACAAATCATTTCCAAATAATACATATTTTGAAATTCTAAATAATTCCTATTTTGAAAGGAACAATCCAAGAGATTTTAAAAATCTAAATAAATGTTTATTTTGTGACCAGTCGCATAAATCACTATACTGTCGTTCAGTTACAAATATTCAATCAAGAAAGAAAATCATCAGTGATAAAAAAACTTTGCTTCGAATACTTTGGAAGTGGACACATAAGTAAACAGTGTTTATCTCAAATAAAATGATTTAAATGTGGAAGTCATCATCATGCTGCATTATGTATCGATACACAAAACTCTAAGCTACAAAATCAATCTCATCATAATCAATTTGAAGGACAATTGACTTCAGTTGCAAAAGCTACATCTGAAGTTAAACAACCTGTTTTGCTGCAAACTGTATCAACTCAAGTCCTACGAAGGTACGAAGGAAATAAGAATAAAAACATTTGGTAACAATAATACAGGAGAAACTTTGAAAAAAGTTGAGTTGCGAATTAAATGTTTACTCGGCCGAACAATACGAATAGTTTGCTACGTAAAAGATATATGTTCTCCTTTTAACGGAAAATATATAAATCTTGCTAGTGAAAAGTATAGACACTTACGTAATCTTAAGTTAGCAGACAGTAGTTTGAGAAATGGTGGTATGAAAGTAGATGTTCTGACTAGAGCTGACTTTTATTGGTCATTTGTCGAGAATGCAATCATTAGAGGCTACCACAATGATCCAATTGTTTTAAAATTTAAACTAGGTTTTTTTACTAAGTGTTCCTATTTTTGCTAAAAAGGTATTTGAAAATGAGCCAGGTAGTTGTGGTAACCCTGCCCATGTCATGTTAGTAGAATCATCTCTTTCTCCAGAGTCTTTAGTGAAAGAATCCATGGCGTCAGTTTGGGGGATTGGGGAGTTAGACGATTCCAACTTTGAGGTTACTAATAAGTTTCGCCTCAAAATTAAATACAATGATACCCAAAAGCAATACAGTGTTAGATTACCATTTAAAGTAGAACACCATCCAATTTGTGACAATTATGTATAAAAAGATTTAAGAGCCTACAGAAGAAACTAAGTAAAGATGAGGCACTCCTCCAATCATACAACGACATTTTAAAAAATCAATTTTTAAAAGGTGTTATTGAGCCAGTAATTAAAAACGCTAAAGATCTAAGCCAGAAGCACAACATACCCCACCGACCTGTAGCATTACCCCACCGACCAAATAGCATTATCTCCCCTAGATCGTGATTATAATCGGTTTTTACGGTTCAAAGATCTCAATGAAATTAATACGGACAACAAAATATGAAAAACATTCAATGAAACATTCATATGAAAAAAATTACAGACTTTGTAGGATGCTATTCGGAATTACATCATCTTCATTTCTCTATTCAGCAACACTAATCACACATGTTGAACGATACATACACAACGATCCAAATTTTATTCACAAGCTAATGAGCTCATTACACGTAGATGATCTCATTACAGGAGGTGATTGCATAAACGCAGCACTAGAATTTTATCAAAAAGCCAAATGTCGTCTCCAAGATGCAGGTTTCAATCTACGAAAATTTGAATCGAACAGTAAAGAATTAGAGAATTTAATAAACGAACAAAACTTTCAGCCTCTCAGCACTATTCATAGCTACCATCTTTGATCCGCTGGGTATCAGGAATTATGTTTGAACGAAATAGGATGGGACACTAAGCTTGAGAGTAATTTGTTGATAGTGTGGCAAGCGATTGTTGATGATTTCCATTTCTCTTAAAATATAATTATTCCAAGGTGGTACATTAATCATTGTAATAGTCCAGTCCTGGACATTTGATTGTATGGGTTTAGTGATGCGAGTCTTAATGCTTACGGCTGTTGTTTTTTTTATTATACTCCTTTGTTAACAAACAACACCATTGCTCACTAATTACAGCAAAATCTAGATTTGCTCAAGTTAAGAAAAGTACTGTTCCTCGTCTAGAGTTAAGGGCTGCGTTGTTACTAGCGGAAACGATATCTGTTGTTTTAAAAAAACTTTCTCCAATTTTTTTATTTTAAAGAAGTTTTTTGCTGGACTGATTCTGCTATTGTTTTGCATTGGATTAATAACAGTAAAAAAAATTATTATCCCTTTATTCAAAAACGTGTACAAAAAATTCAAAATACTTTTCATATTTCCCATTAGAAATATGTTGACTCTGAAAGCAATCTAGCAAATATAGTATCAAGAGGTACAACTCTGGCAAATTTACACAATTACAAGCTTTGGTTTAATGGATCTTTATTTTTACATAATAATCCTAAAGTTTGATTTAGTAAGTCAACCTATGATTATGTTAGACGAATATTTAACTAATGTAATTACAAACGACATATCTATTGATTTGAATATTATTGACATCAAAGAGTTTAATAACTATTTATGTTTATTACGTGCTACAACTTTAGTAATGAGTATCATAAAGAACCTAAGGAAGAAGAAGGCAAAAGAGGATTTAAAGTTAACTACTTTAGAATCAACGGAAATTGGAGCCGCGTTAAAAATTTGGATTGAATATACACAAAAAATCTTGGCAAATACAAAAAATTATAAACAACTTCAATGTGATCTAAATTTACAAAATGTTGTTGGTATTATACGATGCTATGGACGAGTAGAAAATGCACCGATCACGTCAGATATGAAACACCCTATCTTCTTACCGCGTAATTCAGAACTTACTGACTTAGTTATTTACTATAATCACTCGTTAGTCATGCAGAATGGAGTCAAAGAAACTTTAAACCAACTACGCAGTGTGTCTTGAGTACCGAAAGCGAGAAATTATATTAAAAGGCTTATTGAAGATGCCATTTGTGCAAGCGTTTCGGGTAAGAGTAAGGACTACCTTACTCTTACCCGGGAGGCCCCGACCCTCCTTGGGTTTTAAGCAGGCTTAATGATGATCACGCTTTTAAGTTTTCAGGTGCTGACTACGCAGGCCCATTATACGTTAAGAATATATATGAGGGCAATCGCCCAATTACATTTACATATGTAATTGGGCGATTGCCCTACACCGAATCACGTGTTATGAGGAAAAACAATCAACTTCAAAGCAATTAAGGAAGACTTAATAGAGTGCAATTCAAATACACTTAGTAAATATATTAAGCGTGTACTAAATCATTATTAGAAGCGCTGGTGAGAAGAATACATCACAGAGCTTAAAGAATATTAAAAACACACAAAAAAAAATGGCACAAATCAAATTGGATTCAATGATTTTGTATTAATCCATAGCCCAAATGTTAAACGCGGGTTCTGGAAAACCGGAATAGTGCAGAAATTGATCGGGTCGCATGACAAGCAAATTCGAGCAGCAGCAGCATCAGTTAGGTACGTCAATAATGAAAAAGAAATTGTTATCGAATGACCTATAAACATCTATATTTGCTGGAAGAACAATGGAAGAAAGAATTATTCAAGTGAGATTTTGCGATGAGGATGACATCGAACTTTTAGTTACAATTAATATTGGGCGAGGAACGTTGCGCGCAATCGCGCAGCCGTTCAAGCCTCTAACGCTTCCTTTTTTGTTATGTAAAACACGAGCATTTTGTTTCCTTTTTCTCTTTACAAAAAATAAAGACAGTTATTAGCACGCGTTCTTATAAGTAAAATAAAAGTTTCATTGTATTCTATTTAAGTAATACAACACATAGCATTCAGATTTGATGAGGAAGAAGATCCAGTTTTTCAAGTTATCAACTCTTATACCCGAACCAATTCAAACAGTTCAGTTGAGCAGCAAGCTTGCAAATTCGGCATCTGAATTGAATTAGACAAAAGTCTAAGGAAACACAAACAAGGAATGGTGGAGACTGTTAGCCAACATTTACCCTCTTCTCGCAAAACTTGAACAAAAAGTTATTGGGATTCCAGCCTCATCCCAGGATAAGAAAGAGTTTTTTCTGGGTCAGGCGGCACAGCGACATGCAGATGAACAATCCTTCGTAAATAGTTAAAAAAAAAATTTTTTATGTCCGAAAGAATACTAAAGTCGTAAAGCTTTAATTTTTCAGTATTGGACTGATTTTATTTCAGGATTTAAAACCAAATTAAGTAACAGTATTTCATATTATTAAAATTTATTCTTGTTATTGTTTGGAAAGAAAAAAATAAAAAAAAAATAAAAAAAGGCTGTAAATTTTTTAACAAGAAAACAAAAAAATATATAAAAAATGATAGTTGAAAAACACGTAAAAATTCGATAAAAACGGGTCAAAGCAATAATTGCTTATTATTTATTATTATGATAATTATTATCAAATAATGTTACCGTGGTGTGACCTAACTAAGTCCTATGCTTTAAGAAAGTCCTAATTTAAGAAATGACAATTTTCCTATACATAAAATAAAAATTTAGTGGAAAAAAATTTAGTTATTTTAACTAACTAGATATCTTGATACTAGTTAGTTAAAATAACTAAATTTTTTTAGTTATTTTAACTAACAGGTATCAAGATATAATCCAGTAATATTTTCTTCAAAGTCGGCAGCCGAAAAAATCGCAGCCGAAGCTCTGTTTTCGGCAAGTTCTCTTGCTTCGTTTGAGAAACATAAAAAACTTTCTTCTACAAACAGTAGAGTTTAGTTTCCATATAACTACTTTCTTAAAATTTAGAAAGAAAAAAAAAATAAATAAATAAAAAAGTAAACAGAAATAAAAAAAAATTGATAAAAAAAAAAATATAAATAAAATAATAATAATAATAAAATAAAAAAGCTAATTAGAATTTAAAACAATTGCGCATATATTAAAGATCAAAAGACTATTTTTAAATTACGTCAGTTTAAATCAATAAGTTCTTTAAAAAAGCAAAATAAAGAAAGGGGAATTTCTCAGGAATTTTCTTAGCAACGCGGATATACTTAACTTAAATCTTTACAGGGTGATTAAGTAGCAGTGTGTAAATGGACGTTGCACGTGTTCAACCTTAGACTCGTTGAATATTCTGAAAATATGTACTTTGGTTGTGATACAGTTTTATGTACTATTTTCGAAAGGTAACAATTTAATTTAAATTTCTATATAAATATACACACTTTTTTTTAATGCGGATAGAATTCTTTGAACCGTAATTAAACACTTTATATATAAGTTTGCGTTAAAATGTTTTCACTTTTTCTTGTATTGTTTCATAGGATGTCTAGTGTGGTTGATTATGTGGAAGAATTTAAGTATGCATTTGTATTTATTGATTAGTTATAAGAAATTTAGGATAGCTTTTGGCTTGCATGTTTGCTTTTTTAGGTGTGCTAAAACAGAACCAATTTTTTGATTTTTTGTTATTTAATGTACTTAATAGATTTTTTGTCATTGGTTCTATTCTTTTGATGCATACAATACAGTGCATGTAATTGCACTGTATTTTGTTTGCAATTTTCAAAAAGTTCAGCCAGCACATGACAATGGCTTGGGACAATGTGTGATGTTTAGAAAAGATAGTCCTTTGTTCTGTTAAAAGTAACAACTTAATGTTTAACTTAGAGTGTTTAAGTAGCTCTTGGCTTTTGGCTGAATTGTGTAAAATCTCATCAGGTTTGGCTTTCAAATCTTTCTTTTGAGTTTTACACCAAGTGTTACTATTTTAGTGTCTACTGCAGCATTGTATGGATTTGTGTATGCCTTTGCCAGTTTTATGTTCACTGCAGTAGTTAAGACTAGCTTAAAGTGTAGAGATGGTTCACTGTAACATTTACAAGCAATAAGGTGTAAAGACTAATCTGTTTGAAATAATGTTTATAAAAAATCTAAGTATTGTAAAAAAATGTTTCAGAATTAAATGCAAACAGAAAAACAAAGGAAATCAGTTAAGATTTCTTTTTTTGAATGCTGATTCATTTTCTGAACCATCAAAATCAAATTAAAAAAAAATCTGAGATTCGAAGCACTGTCTCATTTTCTGTTAAAGATTTACAAGCTCCATTTGTTATCACTTTCCTCATGTATTCTTCATACCTTTGTTACCTCCATGTGCTCTAACAACTTCTAACTTTAATTCCCTAGTTTTGATGCCAATGCTAAAGTGAGTTCTTTCCCTTCTTAACTTTGAGCATGTCATTCTAAGAAGACAAGTTTTCCTATTTGCATGCACTGAGTTTGGTTTGTTTTAAAACACTTGTTGTTTGCACAAGGTAGGTTTGTAGGTCTATTTCAAAATACTTTTGGATCTAAAAGTGGTCAAATATTGATAATTTCATAGAACTTTTCCAATTGTAGGTAAATGATGAGTTGGCATTTACTAAAATGAGAAGCAGAAGCATCTGACACTAGCAGCAGTACCATGCAATTACCATCTGACAGTAGCAGCAGTACCATGCAAGTGATGAGTTTGCTTCTTTGAATTTCAATATATTTGTTTTGAAATTTAGTTTTCATTAGTTTGGTGAGATGAGGAAGTTCTTTTTAATTGTGCTTTAAGTTTTTAAATTGTTTTAAGCTGTAATGTTTCTTATCTCTTCTATTGATATAGGTTGTAATAAAAACACAAAGTAAAACTTTTTTAATACCCAAAAAGTGTAAATTGATGAAAGCCAAGCTCTGTGGGTACACCTGTTGGTATGTGTGTTTTATTTGAATACAGATTTTATGTAAAAGCTCTGGATTTTAATTTCTCTGTTTAACTTTTTTTATTTATAGTTTGGAATTTTTCTAATTTATATTTTCTAAGTTTTTCATTGATTGTTAACCAAATATCTCAAGAGCATAAGAATAGATGCATTTTGTCTTTGTAACCTTTTCTTGGAAATAATTCATGCATGTTATACATATATATATAAACACACACTTTCGGCTTTTGTTTTGATGAGTATGCCAGCTTCTATGCTGTAGAGGATCATTTAAACCAGGTTTTCTATGATAAAGGTGTGTTAATATTGACCATATGTTTTTATTTTCTCTATGATGTCTCTAGGGTTTTAGTAAATAAAATTTGCTTTGTTTATTTGATACATCTCTTTAGAATTTTTTGAAGGTATATGTAGTGAACTAGAAACCTTTGATTTGATTTTTCAATACATAGCCTGTATGAGACATGAAAGATATGTGAATCTGTTTAATATTCCACCATCATTCTTGTTTCTGTTTTAAGCAGTTTTCAATATGATAAAATTTGTAAGTAAATAATTATATTAAAACAGATATTTTAAAGAAAAACATAATAAAATGATGTACAGGTTGAAAATTAGTATCTGAAGATATGTGGATGAGAAACATATAATTAATGACTGTTACCTACTGAGTATTTCTTTTAAAATTTAGTTTTTCTTTATCAAAGCATCAAAATATACAGTAATTGTAATTATATTGTAAAAATGTTATAATATAAATATATTTTAATATAAATAAAATTATATAATCTTATAAAGTATTACATTATAATATATAAAAAATGTTAAAATAAAATAATGTTGAAATGTTGAAATGTCTTTAGCTCCTCTTTTCCCTTCTCCATTCTAACATTAGATGTATCTTTAAAATTTTCTTTTATAATGGTTTCTTTGTGTTTGGGCTTCTCAGTGACTTCTCATTGTCATTTGTTATTTTGTAAAACATTGGTTTTTGGATTGGGCGGCTAAACAGCTACAAATGACATTTTTTTTACGTTTTCAATTACATTTTGATAAATTACATAGATTTTCAATTACATTTTGATAAATTACATAGATTTTCAATTACATTTTGATAAATTGCATAGATTTTCCAGTCAACATAATCTTACTCTTCTTTGGGAAGTGTTAGGGTTAGACTTTGGGAAGTGTTAGGGTTAGACTTTTGAGTGACTGAGCAGCTGAAAGTTTGAATTTTTAAGATATAACTATTTCTTGATTTTGTGTCTTGATTAATTTCACTTCTCATTTTTTTCAAAAGATAACTGTCACAATTAAGTATGATCACAAATGGCTTTTCATTTGCTTCCCTGGCTTAATGTTAGTTTCTTTTCTTAATAACTTATACTGAACTATTCTTCTGATTTGAAAAGGTATTCTATAATCAACTTGTATTTTGCATTCTTACAGTTTACATATATCTTTTTTCTGAAATTTCTCGCATATTAAGACCTTATTCTGATAAATTCTGGTGCTAGAAATAAGCTTTTGAATTCTTCAATTTTGGTGAAATAGTTAATTGCCAAAGCAAGACTCAACTACACTATTGAATTTTTGTGATGAATTACTGACCTCCATTGCTTCAAGAGTAACATGTTTTCCAGCAAACTGTCAGAGATTTTCAATATTTTTCAACAATTTTGACCTTCTGGACCTTCATATTGACCACTATAGTAAAGTTGAGAATTAATTTTTGTTTCTGAGAGCCATTTAGATAGGCCAGATCATTTTCCTCTCAAAAACTTCTTTTGGTGGGATAAGACCAAGGACTAATGAATCATTAGAATCTGATAAAATAAGAGGAGAATGAATGACATTTTTGAAATATTTTGTATGCTGAATGTTTGCAGCTGACTCAATAAATGCATTGTATTCTGTTGTTTAGTGTTTCCAGTGTTTTAGGTTTGTCAGTTTTGTCAAGGTTTTTTTAAGTTGATGTTAAACCATCAGCATGAGTGCGTGCTTGCATGGGATTGTATTCCACACAAGATATTTGCCATTTTCACTTCACTTGACACAACATATTCAGCGTCTTTGGTATCAATCAGATCAAGAAATGCCTTCACACTTTCTTCAAGAACATGTTTCAAACTGAATATCCAATTTGAATAGGAAATGGATGTCTTCCACAGGGTTGTTTGAGGCGAATAGTATCTTTAGGAGATGATGGTGTTGATGTGATAAAATGTTTAGCAATATCACCAGCTGCAAGCTGGTCTCTACTTGCAATTTAAATAATTTTTGATGAAGGGATGATTAGTGAAAGATGTGTGAAATCCCCCAACCAATAATGGAAAAGAAATTGGAATATCTTTTTTCTACAGTATGCTCTTTTATTTTGTTTGTATCAATGAATTTTGGATGCAGTGCTTTTTAGCCAGCCTTTTCATCTAGCTATTTTGCAGATGAGGAACTCACAGAAATTATTTTCTGAATTGATCATAGTTGACTTGATTGCTTTGAAATTGATCAAACAAGGCAAATTGACTTTGCAACCCTCAGACGTTTTCCATAATGCTGTCTTACAGCCATAGCAGATCCCAGAAAAGACTGGTTTCATCAGAGTCAATTGATACTTGAAGAACATACAAAAAAATTTTGTTATATTTATTCAGTGAGGACTCTATCTGCTTTCTTTATGCAAACAGTAAAAACAACTTTTCTACTTTCTTCATGTGTCTGTGCTAGAGCCATATTGAAATGTAGCTAAAGATAAGTAAACAAACGATTAAATTTTTAATGCATTTTATAAAAAAAACCATTAGATAAATTTTTATACATTTCATGTGATTCAAAAGTAATGTTAAATGACTTATTTTGCATAGTAATAATCGCTAAATGCTTAAAAGAAGTTAAAAGTTGCCAAATAAAACTATACTAGTATAGAAAGATATGTTTATATACTGTAGAAGTGTGAAACTCTGCTGTCATTTACTGAGTTTTCAGCCAACTTAATTTCTCTTTCCTTCTTAGAGATTAGATTTCGATGAAAGTATCTAGTTGGTTCCTCAATGGTCTACCCTATCATTCCACCAAAGGGTTTTCTCTGTTTTTTTTATTTTTCAAAATTACTAAAACTTATAGGTGTAGTCAGTCCTAATTTTTGATATCAGTCTTTAGACAAACAATTGTTTAATGATTTGTATTACTTCTGGTTGCTCAAGATGCATTTCTTCGCATTAATGAATTTCTTTATTCACTAAGTCTTGTAACCAGAAAAAAGAGTAGGAATTTATGTTCGGAGGTTGGAAGGTACCAACGTCGTCATTGTGATCGTCATGCTGGTGAAGCATTGTATGAGAGTAGTTTTTCCTGTGTTGCTGGGTCCAATTAAGATGATAGTTGATTTCTTTGATTCTTTATTGTCCATGATATTGAAAATGTTGTATAACATATCTTTTAAAGTAGTATTTTTTTCTTTTGCAATACTATGTAGTACCTGAAGTGCTGTTAATATTTATCAAAATATTTATTGTGAACAATACGTGTAGTTAAAACAAATGAAGAAAATTTCTTGAATGGTATAAAAATACTTATGGAGAAGATATTAAATTAAACTATGAAAGCTAAACATTTTTTTGTAAATTTATTTTAACATGTTTTTTTTTTCTTCAATTTTATTGATTTATTGATTTCTTTACTGATTTACATTGCATAAAAGCATTTTTTTTTTTTTTTTAAAAAGTTTGAAAAATATAAATTGGCTGGAAGATCGTAAATTGACTTTCAACAAATGATTGCCACAAATGAAAGAATTCCAATCAACAAAAAATATTTTGTCATATTGGTGTCACTTTATTTTATTGTAAATTTATTTTAACAAGTTACAAAATCTTAACCTTGATGTATTTCCTCTATTAAATATTGAGCCAAAACCACAATATTGATGTTTTAAATTTTATTGATAATCTTTAATCAAAGTAGTTAACAATCCCATAATTTCTTGTTTGAATTTAACCCATAATTTAATGTCACCATTTCCAATTGTTTGTTCCAACTGGATTGTTATTAAAAGTGTATACAATCGGTTTTTGATGGCTTTTTTCTCAGGGCTACAATGCCTTGTTACGTCTCCTTTAGATCTTCCGTTCATTGATACAATGAACGGAAGATCTAAAGGAGATGTAACAAGACATTGTATCTCCTTTAGATCTTCCGTTCATTGATACAGGCCTTCGTGATAGGGACAAACTAAAATCATTTTTGATATCGGTCTTCAAGCACACATTCCCTTCAAATAGTTGTTTGATTATTTGAATAAAACCTCTGGCCTCTCTAAATGCATTTCTTCATATCTGTAGATTTACTTGTTTACCCAATCTTGAAACCAGAAGTTAGAGTAGGAATTGGTATTACGTGGCTGATGTGTACCAACATCATCGTTGTGATATATGCTAGTATGACATTAAAATAGTGTAGTTTTGGCTGTATTACTTGGACCTATGATTATAACTGTTGACTTCTTTGAATCTTTGCTGTCCATGATGTTGAATATATTGCAGAGCATATCTTTTGATGTTGTACTATTTTTCTTGACTATGCTTCTTAAAACTTGTAGCGTGGTAGAGTAACTTATTATCAATTCCCCATTTATATCGTGAAGAACTTGTAAGCAGTTAAAACCATTGTAGCATTTGCAGATTTCGAATTCCACAAGATTTAGTTGTTCACTAAACAATTGAGAATATGATTGTTTCACTTTTGTAGCATAAGCCTGATTAAATGCAACGTTTTTGATAAATTTAAGTTGTGTAGGATTGAGTTTGGTTTCAAGAACACGTAGTGTAGCATTATGTGCAAGTTTTGTATTGTATCGACCTTTATTGTACAATTTCAAATCCACAATTAATTTATGTAGTTTTCGTTTATTTTGTAATTTTGGATCTTTGCACTGGTTTCGTGATGAACATTAGTAAGACACCATCGATTTCCAGAAATATGTCATCATTGTCATCATCATAAGCAGACTAAAAAAACAGCAAAATATTTTTCAATATTTATTCATATAAGTATATTGTGTCTTTACAACATTTTAATGACGTATGTAAAGATTGATTATATGTTTCTTTCATTTTAAAGTATGATTGAGCATTAGCTAATATAGGACCAAAGGCAGCTGTTTCGTAATCTCTATATTTTTCAATATATTTGGCCTCGTTCTCCACATTTATTCTTGAATTGCCATGTATATCAATTAAGTCGTCAAGGGCACAGGCTTCTTTCGATCTCACGAAGCACTTCTTCTGATACTTTTGCTTGTCTTTTTCTTTGAAAAATGCTTGAATCTCCTTTACGTTTGTTTTGCGTGCAGACTTCGCAATCTGGATTGCCGTACTTTCTAAAGTAGACTCGAAATAATTTGGAGTAGTGGAGCGCGAGTGTTCCCTCTGGTTTACAAATACTGCTGAGCATCCAATGCGCGTGTCGCACATGTCGGTAGCATCCATCGTGGTATGAGCAGTGTTTGATGGTTCCAAATTTTTGAACCCATTCTTCATCACCTTTTTCTCCATCATCTTCTCCAACGTTAAATATATAATGCTCTGTGCAATACTTTTTAGATTTAAAGTTTCACTAAAATTGCAAATGTTGTTGCTATTTAACTTGTTTTTGTATTTATATTCTCCCCTATTAAAGCTGGAATTTATAGTAGATAACTACTCCCATATTGACCAATTTTGGGCGGCGGATAATCATTGTACATATTGACACAAATATCTTAGACAAGTTAATTTTTTAAAATGTTTGTTAATACGTACAATAATTAACGGAGCCGCCCAAAATTTGTCAATGTAGGAGTAGTTATCTACTATAAATTCCAGCTTTAATAGGGGAGAATATAAATAATATTGTGAAAATAACATCGCTGAAGAAAAGGTGGGGATCCAATTACCGTTTGAAATTCTTCGCTCGTGTATAATCTAAAAAAGATAGCACGAAGTTTGTTAAAAGCATTTTTATTTTTGTCATAAAGGTTTTTTACGAAGTCAACTTTTTTCTTGCGTCGATGAATTTCTCAATGAAATATTCCTATAACAATGTACGGTCTCTTCATCTCTCGACGTTCTATTGTTCGCTTCAAACCGATTGAACCGTTAAGTTAAAAAAAAAAGCACCATGGTTCAAAGAAATCATGATTTAATCAAAACCTGAAGAAAAAGTAAGAAAAAGTTGGCTTTATAATGCTTTATATTCGCATTTGTGTCAGGTTATCAAAAATCGCTCTTCCTAGGTTTAAAAAAATCCTGCTCTTTTAAGTTCCGAATGCAAGAAACAAGCTTGATATTTCAAGTCATACTTCAAATCTAAAGTTTGGTTTCAAGACATTTTTATTGACTTGTCTTAAAATCAAACTTGATACTTGAAGTACGACTCGAAATTTAAGTTCGATTCATGCATTCGGGACTTATTTTCAGAAAAAATATGCCAGTTCAGTTTCTTATATAAAAATGTAATAGAACTTATAAAACTATTAACATTTTTTTAAATATTAAATCAATTTTTTCAATGAATCTATCCGACTGAATTAAAATATATAGGTCTGTAACGGCTTAGATATTATGTTATTTTTTATCCTGTATCAACTTTTTCTTTTTTCTTTTTTATCATTTTACAAAATAATGAAAAAGGTAAATCAACTTAAAACTAACTTAATTTAAATAAGAAAACTTTTTTAAAATTAAAAGGCAATATGTTAATTCTGTAAAATCTTGAGGATTAAAACTGATCGTTTGGAGAGACTGTGTTTAAAATTAGTATAAAATGCAAGTGTCTATGCTGCTCCACCAACAGAATATATAATAAAAAAGAGGTCTGTGGAGAGCACGCACCAATAAATTGACCATTAACAATAATAACAATAACTAGGTTACAAATACCACATTTAACAACACCCACTTACAATAATTAAATAATAATTATCACTTTCAGCATGCTCCTTTACAATAATTTATTTTTTACTGTCACTTTTAACAAATTCCTAATACTAACAGCCTCGATAAATTGACACATTAGAAACACGTTTCAAAGAATCGAGACCTGATAACGAAGAAAGGGCAAAAACGTTAAAGAACTGTCAATTTTTTCCTTTATTTTTTTCCTTATTAGTCTCCCTTTTGTTTTTTTGACCTTGACATCCTTTTTTTTTTGCTCAATTCGAGGTTGTTTTTTTGCTCAATTCGAGGTTGTTTTTTTGTATAATTTTGATTGTTTTGAAATATTTGATTTTTTTGAGATGATTTTTTTTCATGTTTTTTAAAGTTTTTAAGTTCAAAATGAGAAAGTAAAGGCATTAATGTATATAAAAATACGTAACAGTTTGTGTGAATGTTAAAAAGTTGTGTATTTGATTGAAAGTATATTTATTTGAATATACATATACACACGGCTGTAACAGTTCAATTTAAGACATGTAACAAAATATATGAAATTTATATAGCAAGTAATATATATATATATATATATATATATATATATAAACGACTGTAACGGTATTTAAGAATATGTGCCGATTAAAAATTTTTTAATTTGTTGGAAACACAAATCAATGAGTGCTTAAAAAAGGAATCTATTGAATCAGAAATGAAAGAAAGCAGCCATTAACTTGTTTCAGTCAGCTGCTCTAACGCTCGACAACTTCTTGCTTGAAAATAATCACGATACTTACGTGCTACTTGCCACGCGTTTTCAAACACCACTTTGTCCAATGTATGAGTCATATAGAATTAAAAATTGACAATTTTTGTCGAAAAATCTGATGAAAAGAAAAGAAAAAGGGAAGAGAAATAAAATGACAAAAGTTCATTAAATTCGTAGCTAGTCATGAAATCTAGTCATGAAATGATCGAGACTACCAATCGAGACTACCAAAGACTGTACAGACGTTCACTCCAGGATAGTTGAAATAGTCACAATTAAATTTTATTTCAAAATGAAAATCTCAAATACAAAAATTCTTCCGTCACTAAGACAACAATTCTGTTTATGCGACATCATTGAAGCTTAATAATAAATTTAAATGAAAGGAAACAAGAGAAATTTATTGAAGCATAACAAAGGTAAAGAGAAAAAGAAGAATATATACTGGGAGTGGTTCCGCACATAAATAGACATTCAAAGGAGTTGTCGCAGGGGTGTTACAAAAAAGCTTTTTGAAATCCTATTCTCATGACCTGGATCTTCTTATAGAGATCTTCATACACATTTGATTTTAAAGCTCTTGATGCATATAATTTTGTGTGCAATGCAGTGTTCATGCAATACTTTATTCATAATTTTCAAATTTGTACACGCGATATTAGTTTTAAAAATGGTGCCATGAACGAAGTAGAAATAACAGGTTCAAGTGTCTTTGAAAGTTTTTTATTTAAACAATCAATCTCTACCAGAAGATCCAAATTCTGATGTCTTAACATATTCCACTCAAATCATTAAAAAAACGAAAACTGCGTTGAAGCAAAGGTGTTTTTTTGCTTATATCTGAAGAAGAAGCACTGGATAACAAACATGCAGAAGTTAAAAAAAAAATTGAAGAAAAAAAAAGAGAAGAAAACGTTCAGTTAAATGACTTTAAACAACTGTAACCAAAAAAAATGCTTTAAAAAAAAAAGTAAGAGTAATAATTATTAAATTGTGAACATTTATTTTTATTTTTATTTTGTTTTTATTTTAACTTGAATATTTGTTATAGTTTCTAGCTTAAATAGTATGGTTCTTCTTTCAATTGAAATTTTTTCTGATAAAAGCACGTAATTTAAAAAAAAAAAAGCCTAAGTAGGTGGGTAGGTCAGAATTAAGTAGGGAGCGGCCCAAAAATAGATCTTTTACCTCATCTGAAAAGTTGATGCTGAAACACATCAAGTCTGTTTTTTTTTAATCATTTTTCTAATTTATATTATAAATTATACATCCCTAAATATCGTATTTATATGCTAGTTTATTTATTAATGTGACACTACATAAAACTTTATCTCTAATTAATAAATACGATGCGGGGAGATATTGGTCAGTTTACCCTACTCCGTCACAAAGCCTTAAGAAAAATACTTTTGTCTCGGCGTTAAAGGCAAAAAGGAACAAGACTTTTACTGCTCAATGAAAATGCATGTCTGTATTAGGAAAAACATGCAATAAAAAGCAACATGGCAATCGTCTCATGAGTGAAACATAACTGAACCTTTTACAAAGTGCTGCTACAGGTATGGGGGGAAAAGGGTCACTAAAAAACCTTACAATTGCATACAAGGGGACGGGGGGTTTGTTCAAGAAAGCGTGTACCAACGCGGTCTTATCTTTCTCAAAAATTATTCCTAAAACTTGATATGTATGTTAACAAAAAGCGTGTACCAACGCGGTCTTATCTTTCTCAAAAATTATTCCTAAAATTTGATATGTATGTTAACAAAAAGCAATATATTTCTCGAATCCATATTTTTTCTGATTTCGGTCACTGGATGAAAAGAGAAAGCAGGCAATTGTTTTTCAAATTGCTTATCTTTCACAATGTCGTGTGATTGGATGGTGGAGCAAAATTTATCTTATTTGCTATTTTTTTTTTAAATTACCTAACCTGGTTTCTATCTTTTTTATTAAAATGTTACAACAAATTTTATTTTTTTATTATCTTTTAAACTAATATTTCATTATAAATTTTTATTATTAGTAATGTACTACTTTAAATTATTATAAAGGCAAAAAAAACAATTTTTTTTCTATTCGAATAACTGAACACATTACAACGAAAAAAACTGTTTATTTCCAAGATGTCGAACTAATGAGAACGAATTAGTAGTAAAAGCAACAAAGTCAAAATGATCAATCATGTCATTATGAGGAAATGCTTTATAACTGCCTAGCAAATAGAAAAAAGATATCCATCCAGCGTCGTCTTCTTCAAATAAGATACAAATTTCTCCGAATGCAACTACGATAGAGCGTGAAAGGTTTAAACATAATAAGCCACATTTTGTAATAATTTGCCAACTTTTTCTTATGACTTTCTATAAATTGAGTTCAACCAAATTGTAAATCAAACTAGATTGTACGACTATAGCGCAGTCGCATAGTTTTATTCATCATAATCAAATTAATCAAAACTTGACCGATTTCTCCATATCCAATCTCTATAACTGTCAAGAATTTGTAAAAGTTGATTTTTTGGTAAATTCAAATTTAGATTCAAACGAGAAGGAAAGAGCGAATCCGCCGTAAGTGAAAAGTCGGAAGAAAGTCTCAGATCTTGAATCACGTAGTTCGTCCTTGCTAATCGTACGCGATTCAAGTTTGTCAGTTGTTACGAGGAAACAATTAGACACAGTATAAAGAAAGCATAATTAATTAGTTCTTAAAAGCAAAACCCAGGAAACCTTAAATATAGAAGATTTTGTAACGGAATCAAAGATTTGAGCAACATTTAGTTTTCAGGTTGATTCGTGAATCGACACGACAAAGAAAGCGAAGAAAAAACAATCCTGAAACATCAAGTGCTCTGAAACAGTCGATTCGAAACCATCCGAGACGACCACGCTTCGAAATTGATCAGTTAGCGCTTTTGTCAACAATCATAAAAATTGTGCGAAATTCATCAGTAGCAGACGAGCGTCGAAGAACAGAATGTCTTTAAAGTCTCTCTACTGATGACCTTCAGAAAGAGCTGACGAAAATAGGCTTCAACTTTAGTAGGAGTGGTTTATACCTTAATATTTACCACGACGAGGAAACACTTCTGAAGGAAAAAACCATGTCAACACAGTTCCAGTGAAGCCACTGCGTCCAGAAAATTCAATGCGAAAAAAAAAAGGATAATAGAATGTTTTCCAAATCGTTTAATGATGACATTTTTGAAGTTTACAAATTGTGTAGATAAAGCCAAGTACCGTTGGGACACCTTTCGCAATCACCTTAATTCTTCTGGAAGACAATCAACCAAGATCTAAAGGTAGAACACTTCCAAAAAGCGGGTGACGTTTTATCCCAGGTTAGGGAGAAAACCGTCATCGACATTTACATTGTTAATTGCCCGGCAGTACCAGTTGGGAAAGTATATAAACCACCGCATTCTGATCCTGTTTATATAGAGAAGCATTGCCAGCAATCGCGATACTGTCTGCAAATTTCGAGATGCCAAGACAAGTCATATTGTTCACCGTTTGAAACAAAATGGCTAAAAACTATTCCCATCGTTTCATTCCATTTCCAGCCATCTACGAGTACTACGAGAATAATTACAAAGCGATAGGAACCGTGTCGATATTTTAAAAACGTATTAAACCATTCAACTTTTGCACCTCAGACTCATCGCTTTTAGCTACAAGATATAACTACAGAAGGCATAAAGTAAAAACTAATACCAAATCAAATCTATTGTCCTTTGTTGAAAAAAAAGCTTTTAAACGGAATTTGCGACAAATGTAATAAATACAGGCCGAGCGAGGCTGCAATCAAACCACACAAGAAAGCACACAAAGACAAAAAATAAATATTGAAATGGAGAGTGATGCAAGTGAAAGTGAAGATGTCAGTGAAGAGATTACCAATCAAAGAGTGGAAGCAGATTTCATGTCTATTTTTCCAACATTCAATTTATTTAAGTAATCTTTTGTGGAAATATAAAGGCTAAATAAAAAAATACTCGCAACACGAATCCTTTCTAAATGATTTTTTTTCCTTTTGTTAATAACTGCTCGTTTTTTAGTTAAGAACAGAAAAATGTTGAACTAAAAATATTGATCTTTTTTGTATTTATTGTTTTAAAAACTTATTTTTGGGGGTAGGGTGGGGGAGGGGTCCTCCTTTTTTTTATAAATAACGCGACATACGCAGAGGGGGAGTGGGTAGTTAAAAGTGTGCAAGGGGGTCCGAAATAAGTGATTTTATTGCGTATGTACTTTATGGATGCCCCTTAATGAAAAAACCGGTGGTAAACCGCGGTAAACAGAAATCGTTTCTGCATTAAAATTCGTTCATGCAAATTGGGCTTCCGCTTGAGCAAAATTTGAGTGGGTGAAACTTTTTATAGAAAAATTTTAAACTTCAGCACTTATTAAATATCAAGAAATACAATATTAATGAGCTTAAACTCTAATACTTTACCAACAAAAGCGATAATAAACCACATGTCTTTTTTTTTACAAGAAACTTGTTTATAAGAAACTAATACTAGAAGCCTCAAATTCTTATGAAACTATTTCTACTAAGTTACTTTTCGATAAAAAAAAAACTTATTTTATTAAGAGTTCGAGGAATATTTCCTCATTTGTGTTCTGTTCAGGGGCAAATCTGAAGATTACATTACATTGAATGATAAAAAAGTACCCTTGAAATAAGAAACTTTCTAGTATTACTTTAAAAGAAACTTTAGCTTACAGCTAGAGTTATACTATTCTAGTTTATACTAACGTGGTCTTTTTTTACCTTTTTTTTTTTTTTTTTTTTATCAGTGATAAGACTTGATTTAAAAAACGTTTTATTCTGAAAAATAAAAAATTTAGAGTTATTTTTCAAACCCCCTCTCCCCCAAAAAAAACTATTCGACCGTATATATATTTTTTTCTCACCGGGGTTTACAGAACATCTTTATTGATGACCGAGGAATAATCTTGAGAAATTCGGTCAATTTAAGACTATTATTACATATCCCAGAAAATTTTTTATTAAAATTTTTATAAGTTTACAATTAATTACTGAGATGTCATTTTTTTTGTTTGTGGGAAATTCCTATTAAAGGGACTTACATCCTTCAGATTTTTTCAACAACTATCAAGTTCAGAGAATTTTAGGGGTATTTATTGAAAATGGATATTATAATAGTATTTTTAAAAAAATATTCACACATTGAAAAATGATCAGCTGCTACAATGGTTACTAATTCAAAATGACGAATGTGGAAGACTCTAAGTTTAGAACACTAATTTCATCAAATTGGTAAATCATTTTTTTATGAAACTTTCTTACATTATTTCTTGCATTCGGAACTTAAAAAGAGCAGGATTTTTAAATCTTAGAACCTATAATAAAAAGTCACACAGACAATTTGTAGTGTGGTTGTAAAAGAAAACAGATGCATGATGTGCAAGAAAACAAATGTGCATGACCAATTCGTAAGCCTTGTTAAACTTGTTCACTCTTAAATTCTTTTTGGACCCTTGAAATTATCAACAAAAAATGTATTACCATCCAATACACAGACTGTGAAGTTGGAATAGTTTTTTTAAGATAACTTTAGAAATGAGACTAAACAGGCAATCAGGTTTATGCTTGAAAACTTTTAAATCTGGTCTTTTAGTTGGGCTGTTAATTTCAACAAGCTCTAAATAGTTTGATCATACTGGTATTTAAAATTAAAATTCTTCCAAGAATCAGTTAGGCATCATTTTCCCAAAGCAAATTTATCAATTCGATGGTTGAACCACTACTTAAATCGTCAGTGCCCGCTTTGTAAGTTAATCCTAAAACCATATTTTTTTCCCCCTAAAAATTACCACCAAGAAACTTTTGAATTTTTCAACAATTAACCTTGCCAAAAATTGCGATTTGCTATAATCACAGCATCTAAAACAAGAAAATTTTACTTGAGTATCTAAATATAGAAGAGTTAAAATGTCTTTTGGAAAACAAGATCCATCAAATCTTTTTTTCTATCAAGACCCATTCGAGCAGAAACTTGATTTATATCTGCACCAATAACCTCCCATAAATAAACCGGTCACCTCATTAATAAATGCAATTCTGCATGCTAAGAAGCTATTTGAAGCATCCTTGATTAATTCTGAAGCTATGCCGATAATGATTCTGTCCGGATTTAAAAAATCATTCACTGCTGAACCTCCTATCAAGAACTTAGGATTCCAAACAATAGAGTTATTAAATCCATTTTGTTGCAAAAATTTTATCATATTCTTACAGGCCCCTGATGGTACGGTAGATTTAGTAACAAATACGCAATCTGGATTGACATATTTGGTAGCAGTAAAGGTTGCTTCAAAAAAATACTGTAACTTTGCATTCCCATCCTTTCCTTGAGGTGCACCAATGAAAATGTTCTTTAATTTTTTTTTTTTTATTAGTAACAAAAAAATTGTGTACGCATTTGTTTCTTTAAGGACAAAATAAACTTGAAAACTTACCTCTTTTCCCAGGTAACTTTTATGTGCAGTTAAAGGTTGTATTACAGTTATTTACAATTGCAATTAGAGTTTATTCTGATTTAAGAAACAGAAAAGGGCTCGACCATTTCAGACTTTTCAACCAAAAATTTGACAATACGTTAATGGTTAAACATATTGTTAAAATGGGCTGAGCCAGCCTTCGCCTTTTACATCTACTGGCGTTTTTAATGTTTAGATGCGTAGTTTTTGCTCTATTACCTATATTGATAACAATATTTGATAAATTATTAATAATAGTAGTAGTTAATGCTGTTGAGATAAAGCGCCAGGCAATATCTATGACAGCCGATATATATTAATTACTGTTAGTTTTAAATAACAAAGCGTTAATAATAAGCTTTCTTGATTTTCGTCTTGTTTGCTTTTAAATCGACCGATTGCAAGTTTGATTTGAAACTGTTGAGTGTAATTGATTGAACGGCTTCTGCTGGTAGACTATTCCATCCATAAACGACTCTATTACTGAAAAAATATTGCATTTTCATACAGTTTCTAACCAATTCAGGTTTCAAACTATGCTTTATTTTAGTCTTTATTTCTTTACTTTGGTTTTCTTTGTTTTCGTTTTCAATGATTTTTTAAAACAACTTTTCATAAAAATCATTTTTTTTAAAGCTGCTACTTTGATATGAAGGTAAATAATTTATAACTAATACGAAATGTTTATCAAAATTTTTATACCCTCGCAGATAGAAACTTTCTTGAAATTCAAATCATTGTTTCCTTTTTGGTAGAAATAATTTACCTTGTTAATTGGTTATTTTAAAGTTTAAATTCGAAATTCAGTAAACTTTATACAGTTTATTAAGTGCACAAGGTCAGGGTTTTGTTGCTCTTGAACTCTGATTTCAAATTTTTACAGATCTCCTCGTTTTTTTCCAACAAATTCAAAAACTTTTTTTTTTCAAAGTAAAAGATCTTCTTTGATTAAACTTTTGAGCAACCATTTTAATAGGAGCACGAGCATCACATAGCACTTTTAATTTTCACTAATTTTCTGCAGTTCTTTATCAGAAACCTCAAAATCTTGTTTGAGCTGGTTAGTTTCTACTTAAACTTATTTGTGAACCTCATAAAATCGAGATAATAATTGATTATCAAAAAGATTTCATTCAACAACGCTAGTCAATACTGAGAATGTTGCACGAAAATTTATATCCAAGATGCACCACTTCCCTTCCAGATATAATTGGCCCCTACTTTTATTTATATTTTGAATGAGTGCTGGAATTTTTTTGTTTTCATTATATTCTTGACTGTTCTCTGCTGGAATTTTTTTTTCCTTCTTTCACTGCTGGGTTTGGTTCCGCAATTATTTTTACATTTGATGCATATAGTGTTAAGCTTTAGAGTTTTGCAGGCCAGCCAGGTGTTTGCAACCAGTATTGAAGACCCTCTCCATGCTGCAAATCACAAATGAAAACTGCGAAAGTCCAAGTTTACATATCATTCAATATACTCTTGCCTACATATTTATCTTTGTTTTAAATTAAATTCTTTAATTTGCTAGACATTCATGACAGCACTGAGATGCTATATATCTTTTAAAATTTTTTTGATATTATTACAGTTAATGTTTTACCATCATTCATCGTGGTAAAAACAGTTGAAAAACCTGTAACAACCAGTACTTACCTGAATTTTCAACAAAAGTATTGTTGCTCTCGTAAACTTAACATTCTCTAAAAACAAATTTTCATTTTGTAAATGTTTAAACTTCTGCTGAATTGAACCAGCAAATTCTGCTAAATTGAACCAGCAGTCTCTTTTAAAGAACAAAAGATAAGATGACAAATTGAATCTGGACTGTTTAGATTACAAGCTTTCCATATTATCTTTTTCTACACCTTTTTTCACAGTTATTGAATTCTGAAGCATACAAATAGTATATATGTCATCACGTTCCTCCTTTACAAAACATTTAATGGAACTATCTTCATTCTCCAAAAGATACTCATATTTGATCATATTAATGAGACTGAATTTTACTTGAGTTTCTGAATACTTTATTGCTCTGAATATGTCAAAATTCTTTTAACTTGGTTTAAACCTGGAGGAACAAGAAAATAATTATGTGCAACAGTCTCTTTTAATTCAGCCCTCTGATAGTTAGTTTCATATTGCAGTTATAAATTTGGACAATATAAAGTAGACCCTTTTTATGCATGCTTTATCCTATTCGTTTATATCTGTGTATATATATATATATATATATATATATATATATATATATATATATATATATATATATATATATATATATATATATATATATAAAGGCACAAACCAACACACACTATTGGCAGAAAGTCTGAGGCAAGAACTTAATTTTTAGAAATAAGTGAATCAATAAACCTATTCAGGTCTAATTTTTATTCTAATTGTTATATTTATATGAACTAAATAGTATTAAACATTTTTTTATCAATAATTTCCATTTTTAACATTAGTTTTAAATAAATTTTTGATTCATCAAAATAACCTCCCTTATTCTTCATAACAGCTGCACAGATCTTCGACATACTCTCAATCAATTTACGAAATTTCTCAGGTTGTATTATATTCCATTTCACTTGCAATATGTGCCAAAGGTTTTTTACAGAAGATAGTTCTCTTCTCGCACATTTCCACCAAGTTCTTCCCAAAGTAACTCTAACGGATTAAGATCAGGTGATTTAGGCTGCAATTCCATTATTTTTACTATTTGCTGACTTTTGCTTATTTTGCTAGTATGTTTTGGATTATTATCATGCATGAAAATATACTGATTCGAAAATAATCTCTCATCAGAAGGCAGTACTTGTTGTTCCATAATGTCTTCATAAATTTCTTTTGTCATTATTCCTTCAATTCTGTGTAGGTTCCCAACATTTTCTTCACCAAAACTTCCCCAAACATTGACAGATCCGCCCCTATATTATATAATTGGTAGTAAACTTTCTTCTGAATACCTTTCTCCTGTATATCTTTGCGCAAAAACACGACATTTTGAACCAAAAACTTCGCATTTGAACTCATCTGTCCAAAGGATGTTTTTCCATTGTTTTAATGACCAATGTTCATATCTTTTAGCAGAATATAGGTTTTTTGACTCATTAACTGGTCTTAATAATAGTTTACGAGCAGCTATATGCCCATACATACCAAATTTCTTCAGTCTATCCTTGACAGTGGAAGTGCCAATCTTTATATCGTTAAACTGTACACAAACCTGATTTTTTCGGCACTGTATCTTCTATTTGATATGGAAACTTTCCTTATTTCTCTATTTTAAAAATCATTAGTTTTTTTAGGTCTTCTAGGGCATTTTTTACTTGCATTGGCACCTGTTTCTTTGTTGTAATCGAGGTAAAGACACTAACAATTCTATTTTATAAAACAAATATAGATGTCAACATACTAAAATCTTCTAAATGAATAATCAAGTTCAAATGTTTATTTTATAAATAAATAAGATAATTCAAATATAGCTTAACAGGTGCCTGATCTTATTGAAGTAAGCTAAAATGGTCTTAACAATTACTGATATACAAGAATCAAAAAATAAACATTGAAACTCATTTAAGTGTATATATATATATATATATATATATATATATATATATATATATATATATATATATATATATATATTCTGGATATTTGTTAATTACAATAAAACCAAGTTATATTGCTTTCTTCCAAGTTATATATCTTTTTTTTTTTGTTAATCAGATTTCTTTTCTTTTGAACGCCATTTTGAAAAAGGTTTATTTAAATCTTAATTTTGATTTGGATAAGAGTATCACATCAATTTGACCTGCCCGCTTGTTGTCTATATGGCAAAACATTAATTACACATTTATTATTCTTTCAGTTCGTTTCATTATATTTTTAATAAATTTTTTGCAAATCATTTAGTATAAATTAGTTTGCATATACTTGTATGCCTAAAAACAGTAAAATAAACGTCGATTTCGAACAATTGAAATTAATTATATTAAAAACAGTTTCATACATGCATGCATACATACATACATACATACATACATACATACATACATACATACATACATACATACATACATACATACATACATACATACATACATACATACATACATACATACATACATACATACATACATACATACATACATACATACATACATACATACATACATACATACATACATACATACATACATACATACATACATACATACATACATACATACATACATACATACATACATACATACATACATACATACATACATACATACTTACATACATACATACATACATACATAAATACATACATACATACATACATACATACATACATACATACATACATACATACATACATACATACATACATACATACATACATACATACATACATACATACATACATACATACATACATACATACATACATACATACATACATACATACATACATACATTCATACATTAAACTTTGAAATTATAGGTTGTGGAATCTCAATACCTATGCCATGACCATAAAGCAAGCTTAAAGCAGATTTATTTGATAGCATAGACTCTGAAAAATATATATTATTAACATTAATTGAATCAAAGGAATACTCAAACTTAACATTTGATAAACGTGGTCAAATAACAACATCAATATATAAATTTACAGGAAGGAACATTCCACTGTATGTAATAAAAATTCCACTTTTTGTAATAGAATTTTTGAAAAACGTGCCTCTCAAAGGATTATTCGAGAAAACGCAGGAAGAATATTTAAGGTAGTTTATTGGTTTGGGCAGATCATGCCTCTGTTTTAAATTCTGGTCATTTGTTGATTACAATAAAACCAGTTTATGATGCAAATCTTTTTTTAGTGGCAAAGAAATGTTTGATGAAACAGGAGCTCACTATAATGTCCAAGAAATTGCTGGAAACATCTCACATATTATATTTGGCTATATCCTTGACAGCATTGCAGAAAAACTTTCTTGCGTTGAATCTATTGACAACATAAAATCTCTGCATGATCGATCGATCGATCCTGTCGATGATGATGGAAAAGAAGTTTATAGTGGAAAAAGATTCTTCCGTGGATTGACATGCTTCAAGAAGTTCATATTCTTCCGTGGATTGACATGTTTCAATAATTTTAAATGTTAGCGTGTAAAATGGTTTTAACAAGATTTTATTTAAAAAATTAAGCTTTGGTTTATTCAGGTGATCATCCAGAAATACAATTTGAAGCTGTAAATTTTCATGGCGTTCATTATCTGTGCCTGTGTGGTTGTAATACAAATCAGTTTACTAATACCACGTACGTTTATTCACGCAATGTAATATACTAAGAAGAGAGAGAGGGAAAAAAGTAATATACCAACAATTAAAAATATAACAAAATATTTCTATTTTCCTTATTACTGTTTTTAAAATTACAACAGTATAATTAAAGAATGGAAATAAATTCCACACCTTTTATGCTTGAAATGAAACTAACGATACAAAAAAATATTTCATCCGTCTGAACACATTAAAATTTAAAAAACGCTTAAATCTTTAAACAAGAAAATAGGGTAATTTGTGTGAAAAAAGATTAGTCAGACACATGAATATATAACAAATTTATGTAAAAAATCTTCCACAAAAAGCAATCTATGATTGCTATTGTCGTGATTTCAATGTGCGTCATTAATTAGTTTTGCTAATAACTGACAAAAGTCACACGTTTTTATTATTATTATAATAATAATAATAATAATAATAATAATAATAATAATAATAATAATAATAATAATAATAATAATAATAATAATAATAATAATAATAATTATTATTATTATTATTATTATTATTATTATTATTATTATCCTTATTATTATTATCCTTATTATTATTATTATCATTATTATTATTAGTATTATTATTATTATTATCATTATTATTATTAGTATTATTATTAGTATTATTATTAGTATTATTATCATTATTATGACGTTTTGTATAATGATTATTAATTGTTGGTAAGAGTCGCAGGGTTGTATTTTTAAAGTATGTATGTATGTAGCGAGCAATTTTTTTTTGTGGGGGTGATGGTAACACTGTTGATGAGGAGGAATTAAAAAAAAAAAAAATTAAATGCGTTGAACAACAGCTCTATTTAAATCTTTTATGATAAATTTAAAATTTATATTAAGAGCTTTTTAAAAAAATTAAACTCATAGTGATAATTCTTAACTAAAGGTTGTTGCTGGCCACGTAGGAAGAATGTTGAAAACAATTCTCAACATTTCAACTTAGCAACAGCTTCTTCTCCTTCTCAACAGCTCAGGTTTAAAAACGCTCAAAACCAAAGTCTGGAAAAACAAAAACAAAATCTGGAAATCGGTGCCAAAGAGTTCAACACAAATGTCCGAGAAGTTAACAAAAAAACTAATCTAAAAAACTTTTGAAGGATGACCTTTGCTAGTGGTTCACGATCTCCAGCACTGTATTTTGGTGATAGTTAAACTCACTAGTTCAATTAAATCTGAAAAAGTATGAAACCAGCCCTATAAAGCCACTTCATCATTTTAAAAGCCACATAAAAAATATTTTGGACGATCTTCCAGAAAAATTGAGCTTCAGAGAGAAAAGTATTCAAAGACACATTAAAATTGTGTTTTTGTGGTTTGGAGAAAGAGACAAAATACGTAGAGAAGACAATCGACTGAAAAATATTGTTTTCTATTACAGGGAATGTCTGGGTCCCGATAGGAACCGAACGAACCCCGACCCGAACGGGTACCGGACACCGATAAAAGCTAAAAATATTTTTATCAGACTCCGATTACCCATTCGTTTGGCAAAATAACTTTATCTCACCCTTTATTTGAAATGCTTGACTCTGATTGGTTGTTACAAAATACCCAAGGTAAACCAAAACCAGTAAAAGCGATCGTAAAGCATCATTGCGTGTCAGTATTGTTTCCTTTTCCGTTTGTTGAAACAATGTTAAAATGGTTGTAATTTTAAAACTTTGAGTTTAAAATCGGATGTGTGTAAGAGAGAAAAACATTTCAAATATGTTTGCTTGCCACTCAAGTGCTCTGTCATCACAAAGTCTATGCGATGTTGATACTAAAAGCGAAGAAGGAAGTGAACGTGAAAAAGAAAATCCTACACTATCTTCAGATCCAAATGACCTACTACCCTATGAAAGCAAAGCCGAAAAAACAGTTAATACATTGTTTAATACAATTAGTTTAATTTCTTTGCATAGTGCTTGTAAATTTTTTCATAGGGTGCTACTTACCTTCAAGGCTTGTTTAAAGTTGCAAAAAATCAAAAGACGATGGGAGGCATTCAAAGTTTTGTTTAAAATAAACTTTAATCTTATGGTTAATTATCTGCCTAATTTTTGTTAAATTTGTCATCTTAGATGTCCGCCCAAAACTGAAGCGTTCCCGTATTCAAGGAAGTGAGGAAGGAGGTGCACGACAGAAACGCTCCCTAATTTGGCAGTATTTCCGGGAACCAACTGATTTAGAAAATGGAGCTCATCAACTGTTGGGGAAATTCATCTGCTGCAAATTTTGTCCATGCAGTCGTTTAAATGTTTTGACGGCAAACAGATCATCAACATCGACTGGTTGGCGCCACCTTTTAGTCTCATCATCCTAAGGAACATCTTGGTTTGTTAAAAACTAAGGAATCGATTAAAGAAACCGTAGGACCATATTTTTAAAAAAATTAAATTGAGTTTTATTAAATTGTGCTGTCAGTAACAGATAACTGTCGATAATTCCTGATACTTATTGATATTTGCTTATAATAATTGCCGCAAATAGTTTTTATAATAAGTGATGTTTGCTACAAATTGCTTATTGTTACCTAAAATTTCTGTAAATTTCTAATAGTTACTTAAAACCTCTAATCATCGCTATAAATTGCTTTATAGTTACTTAAAATCGCTACAATCTGTAATAAGCTGTAAATCCCTACTGCTGCCTAAAATCTTTATGCATTCTACAACTCTGTGATAGTTTGCCACACTGACCAATTTCTAGTGAAGGGCTTTTTTCAAAGTTCTATTTTTGTTTACGATTTATTATAATTCAATCCAATTTTACAGTTCACTCTGCCCGATGGTCTAATGGATCGTCACGTTGTCCAATCAAGCAAAAAACGAGAGAGCGCTGGTTTTTATCCTGCCACACACTCCTAGCAGCAACTCTGTGACCTTCTGTTCTGACATTTTGTTGCTAAGAACTCGCTGTCTTTTAATGCTGCTGTATCACCAGAGCATCAAGAGTAAAAAGTTATTTGTTTACTTTGTCACATAAAACAGCTAGAATGTGATATACTTGTTTCTGCTGAGGAGTACTGGCGAGCGGTATTTCCAGGCTTATAGATAAGGCAATAAGTCAGGCTACAATACCCTAAACTATTTTTCTGTAAAAATTTTCATTTTACTGACATAATTAGTCTACAAACAAATGAATGTAAAATATTTAGAGCCTTATAGACTGTCAAATAAAGGAACTTTTTTGCTTTTAGATTGACTAAGGGTGCTGGCTGTGACCCGCGGTAACGACCGATGACTCCGCAATGTTTGTCGAAGTGCCTTGACAAGGTGGAATCTAATTTGAAGTCTCATATTGCAGAAGAATTAAACAACAAACTTAAGAAGACGTCTACGCTATGGCTATAACTCACGATGGGTAGACTTCGTGTACCAATGACAAATACTTCTCACTGACAGAACACTACGCTGTTGCCAAGGAACCACCGGAACTGAAAAAGCTAATGCTCAGGTGCTCTCCGTTTAAAGAACATAGCACAGGCAACAACATCGCTGTGTGGTTGCAAGATGAAATGGAGCAACTGGAGCAAGACATACCTGCATTGAGAGACCTCTACCTGTTTTGCGTAACTGACAAGGGGCAGAATGTTTTTGGTGGAGTCAGAGATGCTGTTCGCAATCGAGAAACAGAAGAACCTATGTTCTAAAGCAAACTGAACTAAATTGCTCATATTCTTCATAACTGTTTGAAGAGAGCAAGTGGGGAAGAAAAAAGGCAAACTAGCACCTCACTGCCAACTCCTCAAGCGGCCGAAGACAGCCCCGACGAATGGCAGCCAGAGCTCCTTGGTCTCCTGAAAAAATTGCGCGATCTGACTGCCCTTGCTCATCAGCCAAAGGCCTGTGAAAAGAAGAAAATTCCTTTCAAGAAATTGATATCATCCGCCCGAACCTGTTGGAATTCAAAGTGCGCCACCATCAAATCAGTCTTGGAAATCAAACCAGCTCTGCTCCTTCTTGCTGGATACTCAAGACACGAACGTGATGCATCGGGACTCACTGAAAATTTTTAGAAGTTTATTCCGACACCAGATGAGTTCGAGAAACTTGTGGAGATTTAAAAATTCTTGAAAGAAGTTCGACAGATCAGTGAAAAATTAACCGCAGACAATGCCCCTACTATTTACCTTGTTGTTCCACAACTTCACCATCTTCAGGGATTTGCCGATCATATGCCAAGTGGTCTGGGAAAGAAGTTCTCTCTTCAATTCAATGAAAAAATTAGCTCCGAAATTGGAATGTTTGGTTCCAGACAAATTGTCTACCTGGTTGTCAACTACTTGGACACATCTTAAAAATGTGAGTGAAAAATTATTTTGAAATGTTTTTAGTCAAAAGTTGCAATGTAAGTGGTTGTAGTCTACTTTTGTGCAAGTTCCCAATCCACCATTTGAAGTGCAAGTTGTCAAAAGTAGCATCTAAAGTTGCTAATGATAATAAGTGCTACTAATGATCTGAAGTAATGCTATCTAAAGTTGCAAATAATTAAAACAAATGAGAGGGAGTAGTTGCGAATAATTCCAAAAATGCAAATAGATGTAAATATTTGGACACAAACTCAGTAATAATTGGTTAAAGTATGAAAAAGTCTGACTATCTGCCCTTAAAGTCAGTCTTTTTGCCCATTACATTTTTCAGACAAATACATCAAGTTCTTCAAAGCCAAGTTCAAACAAACAAAATTCAGTCTCCAGAATGTGGCAAAGGATCCTGAAGAAGTTGTCAAAAAGTTTGTTTGGCAAAAGTGGGGAAGACTCCGAGATTGAACCATTCTTCGTTAACGGCAGCCTTCGGCACTCACAATATGGGAGCTTCTCTTTGAGCTTTATCCAGCCAAAGAAGCAGAAAAAGAGCGCAACTGGATTGAAAGGAGATTTTTTAGCCTATGAAAATGATGTTGAGCCAATTTCTGCATGGATGGGAAAGCCAAAGCAGTTCTGGGTGACAAAAAACGAAACATCTATCCAATTCTTTCCAAGGCTGCCTTTGCTATCCCGAGCATTCCTGCAAGTTCAGCATCCTCAGAGCGCTTGTTCAGCGCTGCCAGCCTGACAGTCACAGATGGAAGAAACCGTATGGATCCTCTGAAAGCTGAAAAACTGCTCTTCATCAAGACTTCTCTCAGTTTAAGAGAAAAATGTTGCTTAAATTCTGCTTAGAAGCCAAAAGCTCTTCATGAAATCCATATGAGGACCTAAATGATGACATCGAGGAAGCCCCTGTTGATGCAATTAACATAATGGACATGTATGACATTGAAGAAGACAAAGAATTTGTCGAAAATGCTTTTTTAAAAATTGGTTTAGAATTCCTCCAATTTATTTTTGCTAAAAAACTCATGAAAACAGTCAGTTTTTTTGGGAGAAAAAAAGTTCAATACCCGAACGGGTACCCGATAATTTATAGGTTTCGTTTTCTTAGCTGTCGGTGCTCGATAACCCGTTTGATGATTGTTTCTGGTTTTCGGGATATTGGATATTTAGCGGGTTTATACCCGAACGGGTTTGGGACCCGAAAAGTTTTTTGAAATTACCCGTTCGGTGGCCGAACGGGACCCAATGATATTCCCTAGTCTATAATACAACGAAAGATATATGTAGTGCAAGGGTAAAAAACTTATGTAGAATATTGTTGAATTGTTCAACTCTGCCTATTTACTATCACAATGCAGGTCAACAAAGACAATTCTTCGTTTGTACAATCTTGGATTTCAACATGTCATTTTCTTCCAACCAGTTTTTGGTATAAATCCTTATAAGATTTGCAACTCTATGGCATATACCACTTCTCAATTACAACAATTCTTCCAGAAGTTGCACGCATTATTTCACCAAGTTCCCTGCAAACCGAAAATGAAGAACAAGTCTTTTGTAAAATCAAACAAGTAAGTTTGAACACTCCTTGAAAACTTGAATGAATACGTGATAACAGCATCATTCGAATCCAAGCATAGTATACTGAAAGAGAAAAACTTCAACTTAATGAAAACAAGTTCAGCCTCTAAAATAACAAAGTTTAGTAAAGCAACAGGTATCATTTTAACGTTATATATATATATATATATATATATATATATATATATATATATATATATATATATATATATATCAGAACAGACAAAAGTATCAACTGCCATTCATCATAAAATACTAGAAGCCTTTCATGTGAAAAAAAGTGATTTTATACCAGGATTTTGATTTCAGGAATGAAGGTCCTAATTTAATGCATTTTAATAAAAGCAACCTTTAATCAGTGAAGTTTACATTTGAGAAGCTGTTGGGAAAAATGCATTGATAAGAAATTTAAACTTCAAATAGACTTATTAAATACGGTTACAGATACAGAGGTTATTTTATACAGCTACGGGAGTTCGAAGAGCACGAGTTGATTTTAAAGAAAAACACTTTGAAAGTTTACGGGTAATCCTGGAGTTAACAGCGTAAAATAATTTTACTTTCTTGTTTGAAGAAGCTCTACGATGGTGAAAATGAAATTAATTATTCTTACAGTAATGTTACAAAACGTAAAAAAAAAAAATTTAATTACAAAAAATTTCAAAAAAAAGAATAAAGAAATATTAAAAAAAAAAAAGAAAAACAAAAGAAGACCCTGATTCGAAAGAAAATTAAGAGTTATATCATTGCTAATTTATTATTATTGTTGTTGTTATTATTATTATCATTGTGATTATTATTATTGTTATTATTATTATTATTGTTATTATTATTATTATAATTATTATTAATATTATTATTATTATTATTATTGTTATTTTTATTATTATTATTATTATTATTATTATTATTATTATTATTATTATTATTATTATTATTATTATTATTATTATTATTATTATTATTATTATTATTATTATTATTATTATTATTATTATTATTATTATTATTACTATTACTAATTTTATCATTTATAATAATAATAATATAATAATAATAATAATGTGATTATTAATATCATTACTATTATCATTAATACTATATTTATAAAAATAGTATTAATGATAATAGTAATGATAATAATAATAATAAAAGAGGTAAACAGAAATTAAATAATAAAAGAGGTGAACAGAAATGCATTTAAAAAAACAAGCAAACAACTACTTTTAAATTTATCTACTTGGGTTTTTATAAATACTTTAATAACATTTCAAGTCTTTAGTAATAAGTTTATTTTACGCCGCTTAACTGCAGTATTACCAGTTTACGAAAGGTAAGCTGACAATAGCTATCAATATTGCAAACTGAAGTGAAAACAGCTTACTTGAAACTGAAAAGAGTTTTTGCGTAGAAAATGAAAGACTTCCGACCACAAAGATTTTTTAGATATCACAGTCTCGGAAAAATATTAACGAAAAGTTTAGTAATGCATATAATATAATGCTGCAAAATATTTTGGTAAATATAAATGTCTATATTTCCCTTCAATTGTTTTATCTATTATTGACTGTTTCTGGAAGAAAACATGTCGGCTTTTAAGAATTTTATACTTGACGTCAAATTCTTAATGTGATCAATCCCGCGAAGTGAATACGTCACACGTGTTTAAACGAACATTGCACGAAAGATAAACGAAATTTTCTCAAACCGGGTTTTAAATCACCCGAGAATTATATTTACTTAAACGCCTTTAATGAAAGTAGCTTCAAACTGCTGTTTATATTGAAGATATACGACATACAAATCCAGTCGAAAATTTAACACTAAAAGCACTGTGAAGGGTTTACTGACCCTTTTTGATGTTTATGCCTATTATTTAAAATAGTATTATATTCAATTTTTGTTACCTAACATTTGATAAAAAATAAATTCTTGTATTCTTATGTAATTTTATTTTAGTCTTATTTTTTTTGAATAAAAAAATTTAATCTTATTTAAATTCCCGTGAGAGGTCATATGACCCCACAGTGATTTTTATGCAAATATAAAAATCTTAACAAGATTTCTTAGAACATGCATGATTATAATGTTTACAAAAGTGAAAAGCAATAAAGTCTAAGATTTTTACATATATTTGGAGTATTACATCACTTTTTTTGTTGGTTTATGAAATAACGATATCTATTAAGTTGTATATTTGCTGAGTTGCATCATTCTTTTTTGTTAGTTGAAAACATTAAACTTTCCATTTCAACATATATTTGCTGTATTGCATCATCTTCATTAGGATATATAAGCTCACAGTGCATTTGTTATCATTTGAACTTCGCCTTTCAATTCAACATTACTTATCTGGGCTAAGATTTTGAAATTTACATCATGTCAAGTTTTTAAAGGTAGATAAAAATGAGATAGTATAAACGAAGAATGTGCGGAGTGTTGTGAATCGCAGTTATCAGAAAACTCGATGACTCAAAGGCTAAAGGTGGATCAATATTAAACTCTATTAACAACAAACTACCATTTCAAATGGATTTACCGGGTCATAATTTTACTGGACCTGGTACAAAATGAGATGAGAGACTAACTTACACCAAAAGAATATAGTAAACCAATAAAAAGAGTTGATAATGATGCATACCATCATGATGTATGGGATCTATTAAAGAAAGAGACATCAATTTGCAACAATGTATCTAATAAACAAATGTTGGAAGACCCTTTTCAACAATAAGTTGAATATGTATTTTGTTTAAAAGATTATTAGAGCAAAGATGAAGTTCGGAATGATACAAAACATATCTAGTGTATCTGACTCTTCAAAAAAACCTAAAAAAAAAAAAACCCCAAAAAAGTATATCATTTAATACTTGCTTTAAGAGTTTCTTTTACAGTATCTGTAGAGCAAAATACTATTCCAGTCACATATAAGATTAAAGATTATAATGGTGAAGACGTGACAGGAACATATTATGAAGAAAAATTGGAAAAGACAAAAAAAGATGTATTTGGAATTGAAAAGTGATTGAGAGAAACCAAAACAATGTCTTTAGTAAAATTTGGTTGGTTATCCAGAAATTGTTTAATGATTTTTTTTCAAATCTTCTTTGGAGCTGCAATGGGTAAAATATTACCATGTGTTGATGATTGTCTAATGGTTACGATAGAGATACTGAATGTTCTGTAGCAATAACTATAAACGAATAAAATTTTACCATGTGTTAATAATTGCTTAAATGGTTGAAATGAGCTATTTCATACTGCGACATTTTTAGCCACTAATTTGACCCTGTGTAAATGGTTGAGCGTATGATCGATTATTGCGTCGTTTTATAAAAATATGCAAAAAAAGATGATGATCTAAGAAATTAACTCCATTGGTTAAACATTGGTTAAACATTGGTTAAACATTGGTTAAACATTGGTTAAACATTGGTTAAACATTGGTTAAACATTGGTTAAACATTGGTTAAACATTGGTTAAACATTGGTTAAACATTGGTTTAAACAATTGGTTTCTGAAGATTTGTGTCTATGCTTTGACATACACTACCGGCAATTAATTTGAGACCAGCGGTTAAAAACGGTATTTACGTTTCAAAAATAAATATATCTGATTATCATATTTGCACTTCTTTATTTTTGGATCAAAAATAGATAGAGCACAATAAATAAGTGGATAGAATAGGATATGGGCATTTTTGCACCCAAAAATTTGCTTATGTACAAAAGTATACAAAAGTGTATGTGCTGAGTTCTTCCAGCATAAAAGACAATACAAATATTATTTTTAACTACTACTTAACTTTGATTAATGACTTGTAACTGATATTGAAAATATAATTTTTCTCATTGGTAGTTTCTTGTAGATACTTTATGTAGATCCAATATAGTATATAATGACTTTCAAAGGAATATACAAATATTGCATTATTTGAACTGTTTATTTTTTTTAGTTTCTATTTTGTCGTACTAAAATGGCTCCAGTTCGAGAATTAAGCTTTGAACAGAGAGTTCGCATTGTTTTACTTGATGAAGAAGGTGTTTCAGAAAGAAAAATTGCCGAAAGAATGAAAATATCAAAGACTGGAGTTCACAATACAATCAAGTGTTTCAAGGAAACTGGTCAATATTGTGACTTACCACGACCTGGACAGCCTAGAAAGATAGATGAACATGGTGTTCGTCGTATTATAAGATTATCTGTCAAACAGAAAATTAACAGCTCTACTAATAATAACTTGTTTGTATCCGGACAATAAGAAACCGTTTGATGAAAGCTGGACTTAGAGGGCGTGTAGCTGCCAAAAAACCGTTGCTAAGGAAAGCAAACAAGGTGAAACAACTACAATGGGCTTGCAAACTGCCAACTGGACAATAAGTCAATGGAAAACAGTAGTATGGAACGATGAGTCCAAGTTTGAATTATTTGGCAACAAGAGAAGAATATTTGTACGCCGGCACCAGAATGAACGTTACATTCCGCAGTGCATTGTGCCTACTGTTAATCATGGAGGAGGTTCAATGATGATATGGGGTTATTTTGCAGGTCACAAAGTAAGAGATTTGATCAGAGTTCGTGGAATTATGAATAAGGAGCAATACAGAGAAATTTTGGAGAATCATGCCGTTCCATCTGCTCATCGAATGGTGGTTCGACGCCAGCCTGTTTTTATGCAAGATAATGACCCAAAACACAAATCTAAACAAATTATCTGAATTAACTAGTAGAAGAAAAAACCCTTACTTTAATGGACTGGCCTGCGCAGTCACCTGACCTCAATGCCATTGAGCTTCTTTGGGATGAAATAGACCGGTATGTGAAGAAATTCCAAGTAAAATCTAAGGAGCATTTATGGGAGTTACTGCAAAAGGCTTGTAAAGCTGTAATCATGGAAACTTTAAACAAATTAATTTTTCGTATGCCAAGAATATGTGAATCAGTAATGAAGAAACGTGGTGATTATTTTGATGAACGCAAAGTTTGAAACTTGTGCAAAATGATAAAGACCTTATAATTTAACTTTTTGATGTTTGTTAAGTTTTCTATTTGTTTAGAAATATTTGTGAAGGAAACTAAATAAAGTATATTTCATGAACTAATTTGTAGTTTCTTTATTCACTGAGATAGAAAAAAACATAAACGAAAATATAACTGATAGATTTTATTGATTTTTAATAGAATTACTGTTTTCTCATCACTGATCTCAAATTAATTGCCGGTAGTGTATGGTCAAAAATGAGATAAGCCAGCTCCTGCTTTTTTCTGCTACTATTAAACCTAATTAGTACAGTTTTTAAAAACTTTATTGAGGAAAAATAGACCTGTTTCCAGGTGTGACTGGAATCATTTTCCCTCTGATTGTTAGGCTACCATGTTGGTAATACGAGGTAATCCTTGCATTCTGGCAATGACTGATGATACAATTGGTTTACCTCCAAAAGAATCATTTGAAAGTAATGTTTGAAAGTTTTGATATTTTCTTCGAGCTGTACAGAAGTGTTACAGATCAATGATCGTAGAACACATTGTGCATCTCTTTTCTAATTTTTTTTGGAGCTCCTCAGAACATTCAGAGTAATGAGAATTTCTAGTGCATGGCTTTACCTGGATTGAAGAAAATTAAAACAGTGAAGAAAATAACAATTTTTGTGTCACCTTTGATCAAATTTTCGGAGCTACTTTTGTTAGTTTTCATAAAATCCTCTTAGATCTTTCTTTTATTGAAATCCAAGTACATTTTTACAACTTTTTGTACTTTTTTAATCATAAAAATTCCTATTCACATTCATGTAAATACAAAAATCAGATTGTTTTGCAGAAGTTTTAATAATTTTTACCTGTATTAGCCATTTTCGGATGTTTACAATGTAAAACACAAAATAAATGTTAATTATTTAAAACAGATTTGTAAAGAGATTCGAAAAAAAAAAATAGATAATTGAATTTTTCAAATTAAGAAAATTGCAAAAAAAGGGATAAGAAAGGTTAAATCTATAAATGTTGCAATCATGTGAAAGCTTGTTCCAGCTCAACAGAAGTTGATACAAGATCTTGAAAACAAAACTGCAATAACTTGCTTTAAATGCAATAAATATGATTGTTATAAAAGTCTTCTTGAAAAACCTTAAGCTTGGTAAAAATGCATGGTAATAGAAATAGTTTGATGTAAAACATAAAAAAAAGATTTTATTAAACAATTGTTATTTTAGCTGATTTGGTGTCTATAAAATCTTAAAACGTCTTAGGGAAACTGGATCTGCTCTTCTAAAGGTAAGAAAATCCAGAACATCCAGTCTTATCAAGAACACCAGAAAAAAATCAGGAGAAATCCAAAGAGAAGCACGAGGAAATTGGCTTTATCAGAAAAAGTCAGAACCACGCAAACCATGTAATGAGTAGATCTAAAACTTACAGCATTCAAAAAGAACAAAGCTTAATTACTGCACAAGCGAAACGGTTGAGTAGAGCGAAGCTTCTTGTGAATAAGCTTAAGCATAGCACCCAGTGCTGTGACAAGTAAGATATTATTTACAGTGCAATTAATACACAATAATCACAACAGCCGGTTTAACGCACAGCGAAAAGAAGACATCCCAGTGAATGAGCGAATAGGTTATCAGCGCAAAAGCCAGCATATGTTATGGTTTGGGCAGGTCCTTGTGCAGGTCAAACCTTAATAGCTAAAAAAACGCCTCTAATCTTTAATGAAGAGGAGGAAAAAATAAAGCAACATGTTTACTTAAAATTGTTAAAGAAACATTTGATTCCTTGGATCAATAGGAAGCTGAAAGAGATTGGTATCACATATCGACAATTCGGAGCTTATCTGAACAACTGCAAATGTTGTTCAAGATTGGTGCAAGGATAATATGGCAGGACTCTGTGGAAAGGATTTATGACGTCCCTCTTTACCTGATTTAAATCCAATGGATTTTGCTATTTGGAGTATTTTAGAAAGTATATATGCTCATCTTTTCACTGAAGTGTAACATCGCTGAATGATTACTTAAGGAATTTCTGGCACAAAATTTCACCAAAGACCATCCGTGTTTCATGTAATCAGGTTTCTGAGAGATTAAGGCGAGTGGTAAAAGCTGAAGGAGGTTACATCAAAAAATAATTTCTCATTTTTATTAGTATAGCTAGCCACTCATGCAAAAAATCACGTTTCCTTATTTTTGTGAAATTTTTAAAATAAAATCTGTCTACTCAAGGTCTGATCACCCACTGTAATTATTTCATGACATTTTAAAATGAATATTGGAACTTAGATATTTTTAAGGATGTATTCAAAACTGAACTTCTTACCAATGAACCCTGGAAGATGAGGGGGGGGGGGGATGATTGCAATACAAAAACAAGTATCTAAAGTGAAGAAAATATGCAAATCAAAACACAAAAAATGCGTATAAATAGCAGAAAGGGTATTTGAAAATATTTGCATAAAAATCCTTTTTCAAGAAACACGGAGTTTTTTAAAAAAGAAGATAGAAATACGTGAGTGTTCTTTAAAGATAAACACTCTCGTTTTGATACAAGTTTCTCGTTTTCGTTTTCGATCTCGCTTTGTAGCTAAAAGGTTGTCTGAGCATTGTGTAAAGGGAAAATCAATATTTTATTTATTTGAAGCAAGAACTCAAGTTAAATTCTGTGGCTTAAATTTAGAATGTATAAAGTACACAGGGAAACGCAAAAATACTTTGTGTGAATCCGAAAGTAACCAAGTGCCAAATCAGTATTATCTGATGTTCAAAGTTATGCAATAAAAAAAAAAAGTCAACAAGTAACATTTAACAGGCGAAGACAAAAGTCGCTTTACGTAATTGTATGACGTAGTGTTTGGAATGCTCGCAAGAATATTCCTGATCATTCCTGCTTACAAGTTTCAACAGGGTTGATTAAGTGTCAGTTTCTTTGGAAAAATGTTTGTTTAAATTTTATTTAAACAGTTAAAGATAAATTAAAATTTACTATTTAAGAAGAAAATTAACTTTCAATTACTTTTTATTTTAATTTTTTAATAGCATGGTTGGAAGTTTTGTGATGTCACAAAATACTACCACCAAAAGTTTTTCACCACCATCACCACCATCAGCTCCCCAATAAGCACATTTGCATATTGTCATTGTTGACATAGTTCTTTAAATATTAATCTTATGCAAACCCCTTTAAAGCATAGTTATCAACTCCACTTTTTATTTTGATTTGGTCATTTTCATAGTGATTTGTCATTTTGAATTTTTAAAATTATTATTATTAGATTTGATAGCTTCTCTTTTTTTTTTTTTTATTTCCTTTTTTGTTTTTGTTTTTCAATTGTAAACATAAGATTATAAAGATCTTTTGGAAAAACTGGTAAAATAATTTGGATCATAGTTTCTAATTGCCATGCATCTATTATATCTGTTCACGCTTTTAGACCTGGATTAAAAAAAAAATCTTTACTCTTTTGATTCTAGTATTAACAATATAAATATGCCACAGGTATCTATTTTATTTGGAGATTTATGACGGTGGTGACGACGACGACAACGACGACGACGACGACGACGATGATGATGACGATGACGATGATGATGATGATGACGATGATGATGATGACGATGATGATGATGACGATGATGATGATGATGATGATGATGATGATGACGATGATGATGATGATGACGATGATGATGATGATGATGATGATGATGATGATGATGATGATGATGATGATGATGATGATGATGATGATGATGATCAATTTCTTTATAGATTTCTGGTACAATTGCTTCTGTGAGCAACAAAATAAAATACGGCATCGATAAAATCTCAAAGACTGGTTATGTTTACTGTCCCAAGGTAATTAGTTTTAGGTAAAGATAAAAGGATAACTTTGATTTTGATGATGTTGATAGTGACAACGATGTTTATAAGTTACGCTCAAATTTGAAAGTTTTTTGCGTTTTTTTTTATGATTTCAAGGAAGAATACATTTTTTTCGATGTTTTGATTCGAAAAAACAACAACGCCTTTGTTACTATTCGAATTGAGAGTGATAATTCTGCGCTCGATCAACAGTTAGAGATTTGGAGAAATGACTTTCTTTTATCAATTAAAAAGTATGTTGTTTTTGACAACATCTCATCCCTTTCTGGACACCCAAACCCAACGCACAAGGTGACGAGCAGCACCACCTGGAAAATCAGCGAAGGAGATGAAACTCCAGTGTTAACAACTTTGAGCGTTTCTGAGGTTTTGAATACACCTGAAATTGGTAATGACTTTAATGTTCAAGGCATTCTTGAATTTTGTGAGGATGAGGTGGGTGAGGGACAAGGTCTGACGGAAGGTCTTCCGTATTGTGTTGTCAAACTTAAGGATAATGAAAGCGAAGTTATAGCGTACATTTGGGGAAATCTGAAAGCTCAGTTAATTGGTGGTAGAGCATACAAATTGGAGTTCATGAAATTTGGTCAATATGAAGATTGCTGTGCAAAGCATCTCAGAACCACGCCAAGAACAATTATTACGGAAATTTTAGAGTAATTACTCAAAGATAAAATGTGTAATAAGTTAAAATAATACATTTATAAACTAGATATATTTGGATTTGAAACTCATAAGAAACTCGTAACGCTAGGTATTTGAGTGAGAACTTAGCATCTCCACCTTGGTGATATCATCAATTTTAAAAACGAACAATTTTACTCTACTATTTATGTTCAAATGGTTAATTTATAAGCTCTTACAAGGTGGGAACCTATCTAGACATATGTAGGTGAAGTTATCTCTTTCTAAGGTGGGTAATTCCAATGGAAGGTGGAACTATCTACCTTGGGGAAGATAACTCCATTCTAAGGTGGTAATATAAAGGGTGCGTCAGGTGTTTGATAATATCGCGTCACAATTTCGATGTTTCAGAATTTTTCAATTTTTACAGATAATTAATCATAGCAAATGATATATTAATACAAGCTATAAAAAGACATTCTGTAATTGTAGCATTACAGGCAGAACACAGCAATTTACAAATTGCACAAATTTTCTAAAGTTGCCCAATCTTTCGTTTTTAAAACTCGCAATGAATAAAAAAACAATTATGGTAGTTTTTATAAAGTGGTTAAACGTAAAAAGCATGAGCAACGCTCTGACTGCACTATAACACCTGAACTTATTCAGCAATTTTAGACTATTGTTGACAAGAACCTCCAAAAGTTAATGAGGTTTATCACTAAAGATCTGAGTGTCTCAGAAGCCAAACTCGAAGGACTGTTCATGAAAATCTTCGTTACAAAGTCTTCTGTGATGAGGAGAGGCTATTTTGTGTCAAGGATCACCAAAGAGAATTGTTTGATAAGATCCAAAAGGGTGTTAAACAAAATGAAACATCCTGATGAGAAAAATAAGCTTTCGTTTTTTCCAGACAAAAAATACTTTGACCAAGATCAAAAGGTGAACAGAAGAAATGACAGATGACAATGCGTTGACCTTTCCTAAGTTCCCACAGTCATGCACACAAAAATTTCTCTGGCTATTATGGTTTTGGAGGCTGTAAGCAATGAAGAACATGTGATGCCACCACATTTCAAGTAGGACTGAGTCAATTCTGTTGCTTACATTGAAGTTTTGGGTAATGTTGTTAAGTAATTTATTGATAAAATATAAAATTTAAGGCCCAACATTTTTTAACAAGACTCAGCACCACTGCATGCCGCTCAAAACACACAAGAATTGTTGGCAGACTGTTTTTATGATCACATTATCTTAAACTAGTGGCCTCCTAGACCTCCACATTCTCTAGACCTGAATCCATTAAATTATTATGTGTTGAGCATCGTTGAGATAAATGTTAACAAATCCCCACAACACCAAACTTTCTCTGAGCTCATCAATTGTCACGGGCAAAATTTACTATTTTGATACAAAGATTTGGAACCTTTATCATACCTTCAAAAAAGTAATGAGCTGGAAAAAGCTATTATATATTGAATTAACTTGAAGGTCTTAATGTAGAGTTTTTCGCTAAGTGAAATGTAACATTTACTTTTTCTATCAAGACTGGAAATAAACAATTCTCTGCAAAGATAATTCAAAGAAGACGATTGGTAATAAAGTTAATATTGAGTATTGTAAAATTTGGACAACCTGATACCGCTGCCATTTTTCTGTGTGGGTTTGTAAAGCGTAGCTTTTCTTTAGATTTTCATTGGTTTGTGCAAAAATAACTTGAACAGCTGTGAGCTTTCTCCTTCATACTAAGCATCGGCGTTACCGCACCGGCGGTAAAAATGCGTAAACCTGCGTAAAATTGAGTAAAATGGCGTAAAATACGCAAAAATGCGTAAAAATGCGTAATTACTGTGGTAATTTTGCTTAAAAAAAGCGTAATAGGCAAATTTACCGCATTTATCACTTTTTACCACTTTTTATTACTTTTTACAGCTTTTTTGCTGATTTCCGAGAAACTAAACAAGGATTTTTAAAATTGCTCTTTGTATTTCTATTACTAAATTTAACATTTACAGTTTTAAACAAACAAGTTATTGACAAAAAATTAATCATCTGATATTTCATCATCTGCCTTTAATAAAATGTTTGCATGGCCAGAGGCTCTGTACTTCTTTTTCTCATTCCCCTTCTTATTCGACTTCATTATATTAATTAGTTTTGCTTTTTTGCTAATACTGCTACTACTTTGTATTTTTTTGAGTGTCATTAGAATAAACAAATGAGAGACTTTGAATTTGGTTTTCACGTTGAGTCCCTTCATACTCTTCTTGTTGAGCTAGAGTCCTTCGACTCTCTTGAGTGTCTAGCTGTAGCTGTTGTTGCTCTTTAGTTTCAGGACTAGTTTGAGTTTCTGAAAAGCCTTTTCAGGTCAACCTCTTTTTTTAGTTTTAGTTTGACTTGGTGATCTTCATTGTTGGTGAGTCTTCTCAGTTGGTGGTGTGACATGTGGTAACTCATATGGCTCTTTTTCACAAGTTTTTTGCCAATCTTTTAGGCTAGAAGGAACCCTTGGGCGCTGCGCTGAAATCTGTCTTCTGTTTTTCAAAAACTCAAGGTCCACTGGATCCATAGCTTTATTAAGATCTGATGTTTCTAGCGAAGTATGACCATCAACCAATGACTCGTAGAACTGGATTGTGATTGGGTGATTGTCAATCAAATTCATAATGGCAGCTATCCTACCTTCTTCACTGTTTGCTACATTTTTGAGTGTATATCCTTTATAGTATGGTACAGAAGTGAACTCACATTATAGAATTTGACTCCAATTCCATCATTGGGTAGACTTTTCTCAAACTCTTCCATGAAGTTGTGTAGGCACTCTGCAACTAGAGGGTCACGCTCTTCAACGTCATTTACGGTTCTCTTGCAAAGCAAGTGGAGATTTAATAAATCTTTTTAAACTTTTTTGCATGGTCACCAGTTTTTTCAGAAGACCAGGAATCAGAGCATCGCTTACATTTTGCCAGAAGAAACGGTAAAATGTTGTATATACTACAAAACTCTAACTCATCCAGAATCAAACTTTGAAGATCTGGTTTGTTTAGGGTTTCAAGAGAGACCAGGAAATCAGCTTTCAATCTGAGGATTGACTTAAGCATCATAAATTTGGAATTCCATCTTGTTACCATTGGCTGAATGATCTTGAAAAATGATAACTCAGCAGCATCTTGAAACCAACAGTTTCAATAACTTAAAACGGGAGGTTAGAGAGGACTAGTGCTAGGGTTAGGATGGTATCAAATTCCAACTGTTGTGCACTTTGCGAAGGCCGCATTATAGTTTTATTAAAGTCGCCCATTTTTGTTTGGCGACTTGATGATGCACCATGGAGAAGGCTATCAAGCCTTTTGTTTTTATTAATAGGCCCAAAATATCCTCTTATGGTACTGGGCTTATTGCCTGTGCTTGAGGATTCCTCTTTTCTTGAAGCTCCTTCCCTTTATTTTCATTATCAGCTTTTGCATCTGGTGAAAAGATATTGGTGGTAGGGTCTGAAAGAAAATAGTGGAACTATAATTGTTAAAAAAGGATACAAATTACAATGTTTCAATAACAGTTCATAAAAGATGATGTGTTTTGGGTAATTCAAAAAAAAATTTTTTCATCAAAAAATGTCGCATTACACAATATCATAGTCAAGCTTGTATGGGAGGCTAATTTAATTTTAGGAGGTAATTAATTATCTAACAACTATCTGATATAAAAGAAAGAAGTAATTTTTTACGCTGTTTTATCCATAATTACCGCTTTTAGTTACTTTTAACACAAATTACCGATTTTTACCGTTTTTACCCAGTTTTAATGTTTTTACGCTATTTTACCGTTTTTTCTCATTTTTACGCAATTTTACCGTCTTCTGTAATAAGAAAGTAATACACATCATGCGTAGCTCGCATTTTTACGCATTTTACTGCATTTTACCGCACTTTACCAAAACTTTTTTAACGCCGGTGCGGTAACACCGTAGCTTACTTCATAGAATAAACAACAGTTGTTATTCCAATGTCACTCATTTTTAAACACCTCGATAATCCCTGACAACGGTAGTTATTCGCTTGTATATTACCAGAAGTAATAAAAAGTTGTGAAATTGGACAACTGTGGTTTAGCCCTTGTGTTCTTCAATAACTTTTTTTAAATTTGTTTTACATTTGTTTAGTAAATAATTTGTTTAGTAGTTTGACTTCGAAATTTGAGCCATGGTTCTCTTAACTGGTTTTGCGAGTTATCTCTTGAGTTATTTAAACATCTGTCTCTCACCCGTCTCAACACGTTGGTAAAAATTTACGAATTGAACAAATTTTCGTTTTATCAATGTAAATTCAATCTCATTTCTTGTTGATGTTGCTAAACCAAGTTTAAACTTTATTTATGAGACTATTTTATCTTCCATACTAGCGTGTCCATATTGTGTTTCGACCATCTCGTATATTTAGTAAGCTAACTATATATTGTCTGTGTAATTAGCTTTTACAAACATTAATCTTGTTTTTACGTAGTCTGTTGTTCTCTTCTTTTTTTTGGAATGCGTCTAGCTAATCAGTTTATATTATCAATATTTGCAATATCAGTTATCAATAAAAACCCAGAGCATAGGAATAAAGCTAATATGGTATATTTCTTGCTTTATTATAAAGTAGCCATCTTTTTTTAGCTTTTATAGTTTTTGGTTTTAATGTTTTAGCTTTTTTCTTTTCAACAATAAATCTGAAATAGATCCAAGTTTCTCCCAAGCCTTGAATGGCTTCTTCTTGAGACTCAAACTGTGGAAAGGCAGTAAGTTTCATTTTGAAAAGTTCTTTATAAACGTTAGGAGGTTAAAATTTTAAAAGCGAATTTGAAGAAGAAGAAAAGATGAATTAATACCAGTGATATGAGAAATCTTATCTGTTAGCTATAACTTCATGAATATATTTAGTAACTAAGACTATACTAATAGCCCAGGTGAATACAGTAATAAAGGTTAAACGTGGTCTTGAATTTACAGAGAGTTTGTTGCTAACAGAAATTCAATTGATACTCAATTTTATATAAGTTTTCAAACGTGTACTGTATACCTATGTAAAAAAATGATTTTGTGAGCATTGATTTTGTAGCAAGTACTGAAGTAAGTAATGAGGGTTGCTTTTTAAAATGATTTATAGCTTTGTTCTTACATTTTTATATTTTTATTTTTAAACTTTATAGCTTATTATTATTATTAGACTTTTTATCAAAGTTTTGTTTAGACTCTTTGTTTGAATTTCTATTATGAAGTTTAAAGTTCATTTCATTCTATTTAATCAGAGATTTTTACCGACCAAGTTATGTGAGTTAATTATGCATACCATACTAATCATAGCATAGTTGTTAATAAATTCTACTTTACACCAAATTTTATTTCATGATTGAGTTATTTTTTTTTTTTTTTATCATTTAAGAATTTCTACTTATTGTTTTTCAATCGTTATCATTAAGCTTTTAGTTCTTAAATTATTTTGATTTAAATATCAATAAACTATATAACTTAAATAAAAGTTATTTATTTGTTATCACGTTGTACATTGGTTTAGTTGACTTGCTGTTAAGTTTAAACTTTTCTAATTTTTTAATCCATTCGTTTACTACTTTGTTCATTATTTGTAACTTTTTAATTTCCTCTATTTTTAAATGGTGAGTTTTGAGTTACAACTATAGTTGTTAAATATCTATTACATATTCGTTTCGATATATTTATACGCCTAAACTATGGAAACGGGAATCCGAGAAATGGTCTATATATCTTATGGTCTTAATATCTGATGGTCTAAATATCTGTTGATCTAAACACCTGATGGGGTCTAAATATCTTAGATACGAACAAACTTGGGAAAGAAATTTTCAAGGAAGGGGACGGGGGAAGCAAATAGAGGAGGAAGGAGTGAAAATTTCTTTTGACAAATAACTAGAGTACTTTGTGAGTAGATTTTTTTATTAATTTTGGTAATATTTCTAAACAGGCTGGTTAATGCAACCTAATTTGTTATCTAAATTTGTTGATTAATTACCTAAAAAGGCAACAAAATGGAATTTTGGAAATTCGATGCTAGTAAGGAATACTATGATAAATTTACAGTTGAACAGTAAATTCATCATAACATCCCTTACTAACGTCCTCTTCGTTTTTTGTTGAAGTTGAAAATAAAATTGCATAGTAACCTGTTTACAAAAATACTGTTTTGATGACATGTTCATTAGCATGAATGCTCCTAATTTCGAACTGTCGTTTGAAGGTTTGATTCGTAGTGTTAAGCTATCATCGTTTCTGTGTTGTAAGTATATTTGTCGAAAGATGGCTCTTTTTTTTTCCATTCTCCAGGTACGTCATGTTCATTCCTAGCTCTAATCGTTGAAATTCTTCCGATTTTCCTCGCTCGTTATCGCAATGTCTGCTATTCATGATGTCTTCTATTCATGATGTTGTGGTCAGATTTATATTTGACAAACTTTTCTTTTTTGTTTATTTCGTTTAGGAAATTTTGTTGCTCTTATTATTTTGTTTGTGCTTTCTTCTATTTTTTTTTGTTATTAAAAGATGTATGCGAAGAAATGTAATTAAATAAAGTTTTGCAAGTAAAAAAATGCAGTTTTATGAAAGTAAGTAATTGAGTTAATATACTTAATTTCTATGCATGATTGGCATTTCTTGCATTCCATTCCATATCTTCTTGCGTTGACTTCAGCGTATCTGTTAAATTTGTACTGCCTTCCTCTAAAGAAGCTTTGTCGCATGTAGAGCTGATCGGCATCATGGCTTCGTTCTGTAGGGTTTGCAGATTAGGATGCATGTATTTCAATATTTTGTATTGATTCATAATACTTGCTTTCTTTAAGATGTCGCATTTTTGTTTTTTATAATTGAACCAGATGTCTGCTGTTGGATTTCCTTTGTATGTGACGTGGTACAAATCAAATCCTCGAGCCAATCCTTGATCACAAACAAATTATTCCTTAAATGTGACTGGTACTAAACATAATATGTAATTCTATAAGTAAAATAATGTATTTACCGATTAATCTTGTTCAATTTCTTTACATTTTTTAGTTTTTGTTAGTTCACCCACCCTCGCCGACCGACCGTACTATGAGATCTCTTTGCACGGTCGGTCGGTGGGGGAAGAGAGATTATAAGGACGGTTGGTAGGTTGATTGGGAAATTTGTACAGATTTCGTATTATTATACCACAAAATAAAAGGGGATTAATATAAATAAGCTTTTTTTTTTTTTTTTTTACCAGTTAATTACTATGACAACAAATCTACTATAAAAGCTAAAGCATGACACTTCGACATGTCAAGACAGGCTAAAGAAAAAAAAAATTGAATTTTTAGAAAACCAACTATTGGAAAGCCATGACCAAATGTAAGCACTAGAAATATATAAAGAACTAACAACTTTAACTAACAAACCTGAACATATAAAAGCAGTCTCCGAATTATGCGAAATAAACACAGAAAACGAAGAAAACAATACTAATAATGAAGACAGAAAATCACCGTGTATAATAGAAATTCACAACACACCAACTAAAGACACAACTACAAAACAAAATAACGAAACACAACAAGAAGAAAACACCATCGAGTTATCAAGCGACAAAGAACTAGAAGAAGGATACTGTAATAGGATCTCAGATATTGATCAAGGTTCCAGCATATTTAAACTAATCAGCCAAACTGCTTTGTAGCTGTTTGTATAAACAGGCCTCTGTTTAATTCTAGAACTTTCTACAATCTTTGAGCGCTTGCTTGAACTTTTAAAACATGTCTCTCAGCTTTTTGTAAAAGTACCGGTGCTTTAAACCAACTTTTCGGAGTTGCTACAGCTGAGTAAAAATATAGCAAGCATTAGTTGCATAAAGCTGCAGAGTTAGATGACATCAAAAGATCGCTTGCACCCATCAGACACATTTAGTTCTTACATATATCCAGACATTCCTTCATTTATATCCCAGTTACTATACTGTCCAAAGTTCCTGTTCCAATCACTCCGGATAGGGATCAACAATTTTCTCGGAGGAGAAAAGGCCTAGAGTACAATTTTACAAATGCGGATGATTGTAAAAAAGTCATCTTGTTCAACCAGAGGAAAAAATCACAGCCAATCTTCTTTAGGCACCAAGATTGGCTATGCTTTTGCAGTGTAACTCAAGGATTGGTTATACTCTTGCAAAAGTTCAGAGAAGGCAAAACTCAAGACAGATCTCTTCGTCAGACTGCAAATAAGAAAATTCATTGAGTGTAAAGAATTTGCCAAGAAGCTTTAGGGAACAAAAAAAGGCCTAGGATCAGTTTTGTTTTAGTTGTAATGGTTCATGGCTATCTGGGTAATCACAAGACTGAAAACGTTGCTAGTACATTAGGGCAATTCTGAGGGCAATGGCGAACATTATATCGTATTTTTAACATTAGTACCAAGTTATCAGAGATAAATGGTGATTTTAAAGGACAGCGCGAAGATTAGTTTTTTAACAAGCTCCTTATTAAATAACTTTCGTTAAAAATATTGGGCGATGACATTTTAGATTTAATATAGGAAGGTGAAGATGCTAAAGGCAAAATGGAGGTTGCTTGTTCAAGGAGTGATTCCGAATCCAATAACCTTCCAAAATACAGACTCTGTAGGAACTAAAAAGGCAACTAAAACCAATTCTTTCAGTCACAGCGTTTGTTACCAAAGTTATATAAAGCTTCCGAAATTAGGGATTAAAAGTTTTTATGGTGATATATAATTATGCGATCATCTATTGGGATCAATTTCCAACTGCATCAAGAATGAAGATCTACAAGACGTTGAGAAGTTTAGCTACTTGAAGTCAGAAAAAGTGGTCAAAGGACTTACGCTAAGTCAGGATAATTATAAACAAGAGGTCCAACTATAATTGGACGTAAAAAATTCGACGCAAAATTTCAGCTGAAGGTTTGTAGGATTTTATATACTTCCGTCCAATGTACAATAAACTTGAAATGAATATCAGAAATTTAAATGACTTGAATCTAGAAACCTGAACGTACGGATCAACTCACGTGGTATTCTCTCTGAATGATCGCTATGATTTCTGAAAGAATGCCGCATAAGTTGGATGTAATTATTTCAGGACGTTTTAATATGAATATTGGAATTTATATGATTTTAAGAGATGTATTCAAGGTATAACGTCTTGCATAAGAACGCTTTGGGGCGGTAAACAATAGCAAATCAAGAATCGAAAGAGAAGATAATCTGCCGATTAAAACACAGAATATGCATAAAAATAGCACAAACGATAATCGAAAATACTTGCATAACAATACTGTTTCAAGAAACAAGGAGTTTTTTTAACAAGGAAGATAGAGATGCACGAGTATTCTGTAAAGATAAAATCTCATTTCAATGTAAGAATGTAGCTCAAAGGTTGTCTAAACATTGTGCAGTGGGAAAGTTGATGTTTTACCTGTCTGAAGCGAGGACATAAACGAAATATTATTTTGTGCTGAGCCGAAAGTAACCAAGTGCCAAATCAGTCTTTTATGTAATAAAGATAAAAATCAATAGATAACATTTAACAGCAGAAGACAAAAGTTGTATTAGATAGTTGTATGAGGTAGTGTTTGCGATGGTTGCAAAAATATTCCTGAATTTTCCTGCTTAGTTTCAATAGAATTTATTAAGTGTAAATTTACAATCAAGATTATTTGAACTTTATTTAAAGATCAATTAAAAATACCTATTTAAAAACAAAATCAACTTTTAGTTACTTTCTACTTTATTTTTTTGTTTTAATTAAATGATTGAAAATTTTGCAAAATAATATCAGCGCACACCTCCAAATAGTGACCTTGAACAAACCTTTTTTTGCTGATTAAATATTTTTTAAAATCTTGTTATCGATTAACTATTTTTGATTTGGCATCTTTCACAGTGTTCATCGTGTTTATAGTGTTCGTAGTGTTCGTAGTGTTCGTAGTGTTAGTAGTGTTCGTAGTGTTCATGGCTATCTTTCAAAGTGTTTTGAGTTGTTTTTTGGATTTTCATTTTTTTTTTTTTTTTTATTCAATGGTGAAAATGAAATGGTGAATTCGATTTCTTGTTCTCCGCATTCAAGTTCTATCTTGTAGCATAGTCTTTAAATACTTCTTGTAATTCTATATCATGACTGTTATTGATATTTTCTACTGTTTGATGTATATCCTTGTATTTTGAACTTAATCGTCTGAAGATTTTCCGTTTATTTTTTCTTCTGTTATGTTTTGCATTTAAATTTTAAATATTTATACAATATTGTTTTTCATAGTTTTATTGTCGTTGGGATAACAATACGAATAATATCTATATACTGAACATCCACCTTTCCGCATCCACCTCATACATAATATCAATGAGATCTCATAGCGATATTTATTATGTATTATATAGTTTTCAGGAAAATATTGGTAGCATAATTTGGATTACAGCTTCTCATTTGCATTCATCTATCAGTTTACTCATTTAGATCAGGATTAAAAAAAACTTGTATTCTTTTGAAGCTCCCATGAACTATATGAATATGCTTAAGGTATCTATTTTTTGATGATGATGATGATGATGATGATGATGATGATGATGATGATGATGATGATGATGATGATGATGATAATGATGATGATGACGATGATGATGATGATGATGATGATGATGATGATGATGATGATGATGATGATGATGATGATGATGATGATGATGATGATGATGATGATGATGATGATGATGATGATGATGATGATAAATTTGTTTATAGGTTTCTGGTACAATTGCTTCCGTAAGCAATATAATTAAATACGATAAACAAGAAATTGTAAATACTGGCTATGTGAATTATCCGAAGGTAATTAGTTTTAAATGAAGATAAAGAGATAATTTGATGCTGTTAATAGTGAAAACGATGTTTATAATGCCAAACATAAATTTGAAAGCTTTTTACGTTATTTTTGTTTGTTTTTTGTTTTAATGATTTCAAGGATGGGTACAAATTTTTCGATATTTTGATTCGGAATAACAACAACGCCTTTGTTACTATTCGAATTGAGAGTGATAATTCTGCGCTCGATCAACAGTTAGAGATTTGGAGAAATGACTTTCTTTTATCAATTAAAAAGTATGCTGTTTTTGACAACATCTTGCCCCTTTCCGGTTATCCCAATAAAAATCACAAGGTGACGACTAGCACCACCTGGAAAATCAGCGAAGGGGATGGAATTCCCGTGTCAACAACTTTGAGCGTTTCTGAGGTTTTGAATACACCTGAAATTGGTAATGAGTTGAATGTTCAAGGCATTCTTGAAATATGCGAGGATGAGGTGGGTGAGGGACAAGGTCTCACAGAAGGTCTTCCGTATTGTGTTGTCAAACTTAAGGATAATGAAAGCGAAGTTACAGTGTACATTTGGGGAAATCTGAAAGCTCAGTTAATTGGTGGTAGAGCATACAAATTTGAGTTCATGAAAATCGATCAGTACGAAGATTACTCTGAAAAACATCTCAAAACCACGCCGAGAACAATTATTACAGAAATTTCAACCAATTAAAAACTTCCTTACAAAAAAAAAAAAGTTTAAGTAAATTTTTCTTGAATACCTAAAAAGTTTTGAGTTTGAAAAAAGTAATTAAAATTCAAGTGAAATGTAAATGTAGTGTAATGTAAATGTAGTGTAATGTAAATGTAGTGTAATTTAATTGTAGTGTAATTTAATTGTAGTGAAATGAAAACTTCTGAACTTTAATTCAACAGTTCAGTTGTCACATGTACTTCAAGAATACAGTTGTTGTTACATGAAAACAAAGTTATTTTGAACTTTTTATTGTAAGCAAAGCGTCGACTTCTTTTTAAACACATTTCATCAAAGATGTTAAGTATAATAATTTAAAATATCTTTAAACTGGAATACGTTAGGATTTGAAACTCATACGAAACTCCTACACTTTTACTAGTTTAATGAGTAAAATGTTTGAGTCGAGTAAAATATCAGTTGTAATTGTAATTTCTTCGGTTTTTCCATTCTTCACAGTTTCCTAGGGAAATCATAGGAAATCTCTCGTCATGAGGATGCACGTGTAAATATTGCTTCTTCAGGACCAAAGCCTTTAGCGGTAGCCTAAAATATTTCATACCAAGAACTTCTTTTTCAAATGAATCCTCATTTAACATACTAGTTTGTTCAAAAGCAAAGCCTAAAGCTACAACTTGTATCTGATATTAGAAAGTATTTAAATGAGTGTAATGTTGATAAAACACTAAGAAAATTAGATAAATTACCATTTTGAAATTAAGATTTGGAAGCTTAATCCATCCTTTAATATAAAGAAAGAGCCGGACAAAGCTGTAATATATTACACTAACTTGAAGGTCTTAGTAAATAGTTTTTTTGCTAAGTGAAACGTAACATTAACTTTTTCTATCAAGTTTGGAAATGAACAATCCTTTGCAAATAAGTTCAAAGAAGAGGAATGATAATAAAGTTAACATTTTGTATTGTGAAGTTTGGACAACCTAATGCCTCTACCCTTTTTCTGTGTGGGTTTGGTGTTCGCTCAACAAGAACAAACTTCTTAGTTAATTTCTGATGTCTTTACGGGTTAATTATTCAATGTTCGCAACTAATACTTTACTACCAATCGAATTACATTTGCTTCCTGTGTAACAGTGCAATAGACTTAATATTTGACAACATTCCAGTGAAACAAAAAGAAGCTGTGGTTGGTCGTAAACTTGAGGTCTAGCATCTAAGTTGTTCAGAGGTGATTTCAACGGCTAAAAAGGAGACATACGATAAATATTATTGAATGGAATGATATCTTTGAAAAAGTTGATTCAGGTGACAATTCTTAATACTTAATGAGACAATACTCTAACAACTCCTTAAATGGAAGGTACTGTATTAGCATCATTTAAGATATGGTGTAGCAATAGGATAAATGCTAGATTTCAACATTAACAATAAAATCAACAAAAAAGATGCAGGTTTTCTGTAAGATGTCCTTGATAGTGTAATTGCCACAGACCATAAGAAGATTAAAAACTAAAACAAGAATAGTGGAAAAAGTGAAATCTCAGTATAACAAGTGTGAAAAACGATGTAATGTCAAATAATGTAATATTTGATAATAACAGCGATTAACAGCGATAATAGCGATTTGACGGAAGAAAGAACGATACAGGGATTATATAATAACAGCGATTAACAGCGATAATAGCGATTTGACGGAAGAAAGAACGATACAGCGATTATATAATAACGGCGATATACAGCGATAATAGCGATTTGACGGAAAAAAGAACGATACAGCGATTATATAATAACAATGATTAACAGCGATAACAGCGATTCACCGACTAATATTTAGAAGGGATGCGTAATTTAAAATGATCAGAATTTTTTTTGTATAACTTTTTTGATGCCTTAAAATGCAGTTTTAAAAACAAAAAAAACTTTGGTTTAAAAAGTTTAAAAATGGGAATAAAAAAAAACTGAAGCGTTAAATTTGATCCAGGCAGATTTACCTATAATAGAAGTGATCAGAATCGGAGTGTCTAAAAAATATCTGGTGTCTAAATGAACTGTTCAAAAGGTATTGCTTATGTTTTAGTGCAGAAAGACCAACTCAAGTACACTCAGATGTCAACCTATGTGAACAAAAAAGTTGACAAGAAGTTCACAGATCGTCTGTTGACTTACATATAAGCTTAATCATCTAATGCTACTACCCTATACTCTAAACAAATCAACAGGCACCAGAATGGTTGATTCTTGGTGAACTCGAACTTTTTCTGTTTTTGACCCCAAAGAATTTCATCTTTTTTTTTGACAGGGGGAGGGGGGGAGGGTTAATCCGCTTATACAAGAAATTGCTTCAGTGTTGGCTAGAATCAAGAGATTTGCCTGCAAAATATTTACATGCAACCATTCCATGACGATGTATTAAATTGAAACCATTTGCGTACAATTCATCATTAAAATCTATCAGTTCAGACTAATTTCATATTCAATTAAATGTTATTCAAAAAGCTATCAGTTCAGACACAACAACTTAAATATCGTTTCAGGAAATAGATACCGTGCCTTATGGAAAACTTTCCGTGCATTTTTTAAACTATCATTTCTTTTGAACCATTACTGTTTTTAAATACTGAATTATTTAAATACTCAATTTGGATTTAAACTCAATTATTTCAATTTAGACTTTATTCCAAAAAAATTTAATTCGTTTTTAAATTAAAAACGAATTAAATTTTCAATTTAAAATTTTGTTCAATAAAAAACGGACAACGACCAATAACGACAACGAATTAAATAAAAAACGGACAACGACCAATAACGACAACGAATTAAATAAAAAACGGACAACGACCAAGATGATTAAAAATTTTAATCATCTTTGTCGTTGTCCGCTTTTTAACAACTTTTTTTTTAAGTGAAGTAGAAATAAATAAGTTTTTCCAACGAAAAAAAATTTCATTAAAACTCGTACAGAGTACATTTTAAAAATTAAAAAAAAATTTACTATTTCATTTCTAAAGCATAATTTCGTTAAAAAGTTCTAAATTCTATTACAAACCGAAACTGAAAAAAAAAAACTGAAACTGAATCCCATAACAAAATCCGAATTTCCTAAACTTTAAATATTTTTCAGAAATACGCTGAAAATATTATTGATAAGACTTTTAAAACAACAGAGAACTTAATGATTTAACATGTCAGCTTTAAATCAGATAAACCAGAAGACAACTCTTGTGAATTCAGTTTATACCACACAATGCTTCTATGTTAATACAGCATTGATAATAACTTAATAATGCTAATGAACGCCCCTCTAAACTTATATAAAAATATCAAATTATCCTCTAAATTAATATTACATAATACCTTGGTATTAAATATTATAGTATAATTTAGAACCTGGTAAACTTGCAAATAAGTGTCACAAAAGACAACTGGTGCCTAAAAAACCTATTGAAGTTTCATGACAGAACTCTTTATAACAACTATTTTTATTACTGAACCTTCTTTGAACTAATTAAGGAAATAAGCCACGCCCATCTGAGACTGTTTAAATGATCGAAGGCTCACGTTTTGGGTTTATAACATCAAACCCTCCTGTTTTATCAATGAATTGTTCCAGCACATCTAGCAAGCTTTTCATGTTCAACTCGTTGTTGATGCTGTTTTGCATTCTTGCATTTCTTAGAATGACGTAAGCATTTCCACATGATGCAGTAAAGGTGAAAGTCCTAAATTAAGATTTATAATTCCAAAAAAAAAATAAAAGTGAAAGATAAATGACAGTTTTTATAAAGTGAAAAATAAATGACAGTTTTTATAAGGTAAAAAATTAAATGACAGTTTTTATATAGATGAATGTTATTCTCGTCAAATTAATCGCATAATATATCACTGTATTTATTGAACCCAGTCGTTACAAGATAAACGTATCCAAGTTAGTCAATAGAATAATTTACAAGCTTTTCAAGTTTTATGGAACAGAGAATAAGCTTAGTTACTTGTATAGAGCGTAAAAGTCCGTTTCGGCATGCTTGAGTAAACGCTGAAATGAATTTATATCTTGAATAACCTAAAAAAAAAAAATTATTGTGAACCCGATTTGAGGTTGACAAATCAATTGATTATAAAAAATATGATTCTTATTTTCAAAATTTACTACAGTGTAAAAATATTCCATCAAAACATAAGTTGATGATTTTTTTATCATGAATAACCAGAATACGTAGTTGTGCCTATTTACCTTGATTTTGTAACTTTCAATTAGTTGCCTCATTTTAATTGGCGTTTTGGACTTCATATCTTCAATTGATCTGATGCAATCAATTGCAAATGGTGTGTTTTCTATATAAAAAAAAACTCAATATTTATCTGCAGTAAACACTTTTATGCAATGAAATTTAATAAAGAAAAAAAAAAATAAAAAAATAAAAAAAATAGCATGCAAAATATTTTGACAGACAGATTTTGTCACAAATGCTTTTAACACGGAAAAAATTTCATACTCCCATAAATCATTGAATAACTGTTGTTGTCAGGATCATATGTAACATGTAAAGTTGAAGAGCTGTGTAGTGATAGAAGATATTTCGAATTCTGTATAAAAATAAATAATCAGTATAATCATGATCAGTTTTATCTGTATAATCATTGTAATCATCATAACTTTTCCTATCATAATTATCTTCATTGTTATTGTGATTATCATCACGCTCACAAAAAAATAAATACAATTTTAACTATATCACTAAATACAAGCATAGTTACAATAAATTATCATTACCCTTTAGGAAAGATAAAAGATATATAGAAAAAAAAAGGTGTAAAAAAAAAATCTTGAGTGAAAAATATTTTGAAATTAAATGTATAAATAATAAATCTTGAGTGAAAAAGAGCTCCAACAATTAAACTCTTTGACTCAAAATAATTTTGAAATTTAGTAAAACTCTGATTCAAATATAAAAATAAAAATCATGAAAATACACCTGTACAATCTTTTCATCAAATAATAATGATAAACTTGAACATTCTAAAAATCTGAAGTCAAACAAAAAATAAAAGAATTAAAAAAAAAATTGAAGAGGATTAATAAAAACCTAAACTTAAATGTTAACCAAAAAAAATTTTTCTCTTTCATGCATTTTTATCTTTAACGTTCCATATTAAAATGTGTGCGTATGTGTGTGTTTATGAGTGTGTGTAATAGTTTACAGTTACTTCTGAATATCTGTCTTAACATTCTCTGGTATCTTTGGATCAAAACTCACACCATCACTGCAAAAACTCTAAAATAAAAACAGTAAAAAATAGAAAATTTAAAAAAACTCTAAAAAATAAAAACAGTAAATTTTGTTTCTGATGCTTTTAATTAAGAAACAAAAAAAAAAAAAGAAAAAAAAAAAAAAAAAGCTTTAAGAAGAATAAAAATTCATTTAAAAGAGTTTTATGAAACTGACACTATCAATGAAATACATTAAATCAGAAAATAAAATTAGTTGCACCACCAATTAAAATTATATTATACAATTTGTATTAAACGATGCTGCCAGAATAAGTAACAGTAAAATTCACTTACAGCACACAACAAGAAAGCTAAATCTTTAGAAAAATAGTCCAAACACCGTTCAATAAAACATATCTGTAATTGAAGAAAAAAGCCTCAACTTATTTTATTAGCTAATTATTATACAAGATATAACAAACTTTTGTCCTTAAAAATTTTGAACTTCACAGAGTGCTATGAAGGCAAAAACCTCTAATTCTTAAATTTATGTATGTATGCATGCATGCATGCATGGATGGATGGATGGATGGATGTATGTATGCATGTATGTATGTATGTATGTATGTATGTATGTATGTATGTATGTATGTATGTATGTATGTATGTATGTATGTATGTATGTATGTATGTATGTATGTATGTATGTATGTATGTATGTATGTATGTATGTATGTATGTATGTATGTATGTATGTATGTATAGCTAAGCAAGATATATGTAAATGCTTATATATATATATATATATATATATATATATAAAACTAAGGGAGATAATAAAATAACTAAGGGAGATAATAAAATAACTAAGGGAGATAATAAAAGTATATAACTAAGCAAGATAATAATTTTGAAGCTGATAATGCAGGTATGTAAAGAAACTTTGACTTTCTATATTTTTTAGACCATCTGATAGCTAATGCATGACATTTAGGTTATCCTCTTCTTGTTCTGGGAGCTTTTTTATTTTTATTATATTTTTTCCTTATCATCTGGTTAAATATTTTACTAGATTTTCTCAAACTAATCCTTCTATTTTTACCTCTTCTATTTAAACATATTCTTTATGATAATCCTTGAGCTTTTTCATTTCTTGAATTACTTTTCATTTCTTGAATTTTCTTCATTTGAAAAATTGTTTAAATTTCTTTTTTTTTATGTTAATACTGCAGCATAAAATTTATTGTGTAAATAATAAAAGAAATAACAAATAGCTGTCGTCAGATTAATAACTAATTGGAATTGATTTAAAATACCAGTGTTAGCAAATGAAATAAAAACATACAGACCCTTTCATCATACCACTTGTCTAGCAATTTAAGATATTCACTGACATCAACAGATTCCTAAATTTACACAAATGTTTTCATTTTTCTTAAGGTCAACATCCTTTTGCAATTTTATTTCTAACACAAAAGATTTTAATTACCATATATTTTTCTAAATATAGCACCAAGGATTCGCAGTAACTATCAAGGTCATTTTGAAAACTATCATATTAAGCTCAAATATCTTTTATAATGTAAAAAAAAAAGCGTACTTTTACAAAATTATAAATATTAAGTTCTAAAATTCATACTTTTAGTGTTTATTTTAAGCTTTTAAAAGTTTTTTTTTTAAAGTTTTAAAAAATTTCTTCCTAATATTAACTTTTATCTGCATTTTTTCACAGCAAAATGTAGACACACCTCTTTTCAAAATGCAGCAATAAATTTCTTTTTAAATTCATGAAAAGTAGCAAAAAAAGTAACAGATTCATAATAAGATAAAAGGGGCCTGGGTAAAAGAGATTGTTGCAAAGATTAAGTTTAGAATAGACAATATGACTAAATTCTCAACTTTTCTTCCGAAAATATAGCAATATTTTAAAAAAGAGGAGATTCTTAAAATTAAACTGAAATTTACTCATCCAAATCTCTTTGTTTAAGAAACAGTTTACTATTGGCTTTTTAGTATCTCAAATATGGTTTTAGCAACAGTATATGTGCAAACAAAAAAAATTGTAATGACAAAATGAAAAAGAAAATGAATCATAAGGAATTATTATGAGTTATTGTGTAGAAATACATGGAAAATATTTTCAAAATGTTGTAGAAAAATTAATGGATGACGAACAAATTCTGGATTTAAATAAAATTTGCAAAAAAAACAAAAACAATCACAAGTTCTTTCATGTTGTCCATAGGATTATACCAAAATACGAAATTGACCAACCAATAAAAATGGATAACTTTAATTTTGAAATTATCTAGATTGATTGATTAAAATAACTTTGCTGGTGCTATTGCAATGTAAGAGTATATGAAACAGCAAAAAATTTTTAAAAAAATATCAAGTGTCATTATAATTTAAACTGATATCATTTATTTGAGGAGGTACTCAGCCAAGATATCAACACTGTTTACATAATCAGCTGTATGAAGCATATATCAGGTGGGAAAAACATTTTCATGTGAGCTAATTTTGAGGATTTATGAGTGACAATCAAAGTGATCTTAACAGTTTTATTGAACCAATAATGAGATTTAAATGAAAAACTTAAAAAAAGCTATCAGTGTTTTAAAAGAAAGCTACAATTAATAAAAATGTGACAAGCTAAGAAACCAGGTTGACAAATGCATTATTGACATTAAGGCATTTTAATGATTTTTTGTTTTGTTTTTTTAAATAAGTATAATTCCAAATTCATTTTAAGAAAAAAAATGAGAGAAAATAATGGACACTTTCACTTTTTATTTAATGAGTTTAAAAAACCAAAATATGTTAACTGTTAGCATAATTAGTTATGTGACTTTTTAGTGTCCTAAACAGGTCATGTGACTTTTAAACAAATTATCTTTCTAGTGAAAAATCTTTGTGATAATATGATAAAGAGTAAAGATAACAAGATAAAGAGTATGTAAAACTTTGCCTCAGTTAAGAGTATCAATTTTGTCAAATTTTAAAAGAATATAAAATGCTAAGCATTCTCTTTCAAGGTTTTCCAATTAAAATTACATCATGAATTTTAAAAAAAAAAAAATTTTTTAATATTTATCTGTTTAATTTAAATATAATGATGGTTAAAGGGAAAAACCTCAGTCTTTTCTTTTCATAACCAGACTTAATACAAATTTTCAGAAAGCTTTCTCATGTTAGAAAGTGAAGTGAAAAAACTTATAATATTTGATCATCAATATCAGCTTTTGAATTTATAGCAGCCCATTATTGGTAACTAGCAAAAAATAGTCAATATCACAAAAAGATACAGCTCAAATCCAGTTTCTGTTTCTACCACAAAGCTGACCAAGAAGACACAAGTTGATGGCATTTCAAAACCATGCGTGTTACTGAAATTCAAAATAAAATTATGATTAATATTTACAAACAGTATTTACAAGCTAAAAACTTTTATTATTTTTTTGAAATAAAGGATAAAATGAACCTTTGTGTTTGACAGATTATATTATAGTAAACTTGAGCAGGTGTATCTCTGAATAAAGAATCAACCAGAATGACTTCACTCCCAGCAGACAATGTCTCAATTTTATTTAATTTGGCCAGAAGAGTAGATCGAAGTGAGGTTTCATTTTCAGGTATCAAATTACTCATTAATAATGACAATCTACAACAATTATGTACTTTTTATAATAGCAATAAAAAAAAAATGTAAACATACATAAAACAAAAAATTCAAAAAACTATAATAATTTTAAAAATTATAATTAATTATAATCATAATTAACTATAATCATAACTAATTATAATCATAGTTAACTATAACCATAATTAATTATGATCATAAATAATGTAGGAAGTTATTGTATTATATTATACATTCTGTTAAGATAGTTCATCTAGTCACTTTTACTCATAATTTTAAATATTGAAGCTTTGAAAAATAAAAAGACCTTCTTGGACAACCATACTTAGAATTTAAATTGGTTAATGAAACGGAACTAAAAATCTTCTTTAGTGACTCTTAGGTCTAATTTTTCATATAAAAAAATATATATACAATTATATATATAATATATAATATATAATATATATATATATATATATATATATATATATATATATATATATATATATATATATATATATATATATACAAAATATATAATGTATTGTTATAGTATAATAATACAAATACTCTTGTGGGTTTGAGAGTGCTCGATACTATTGAATAATAGAGCAAAATTTATTTATTTATTTGTATAAAATGAATAAAAACACCTTTTTATGGAACTCTGAGTTTCATGCCTTTCGGCAATCATCAGCCATAGTGTATGTCGTTACTTAAAAACCGTTTAAAAATTACAAATTAAAATCACGGTAGAACAAGTTCTGACATTACTAAACCGAAACAAAACAAAAAGACGTCAAAGATTTTAGTCTCTGGTGTCGAATAAGGATAGCAAAAATTTCTTTGCATGTCGGCACTTTGATATTATCTCATATCTTTTGTTAAGCAAGTTTTCTCCTTTGTATGATAATATATGAAATTTTTCAATATTTGTTTCAAACTAATATTGGAAAGCGCTTCTTAGCTTTAATTGACCAACACTTTCCAGTAGGACACAGGCTTCATAAAATTTTTAATCGAAACTATATTAAAGTTAGTTATAATTGCATGCCTAATATCAATTCTTTAATAAATGCACATAATAACAAAATTCTTCAAAGCGATAAATATAAAACAACAAAAGAATGCAACTGCATAGACAAAAAAAATTGTCCGTTAAATAACCAATGTCTTTCTAGCAATGTCGTATACCAAGCCAATGTAAATTCTGGGGATCCTCAATTCAAAGACAAAGTTTATTTCGGTATAAGTGAAACTACATTTAAACTTAGATATGCTAACCATCTTAAATCTTTCAACACACTTAATATAAATATAAAAATGACACCGAACTTTCCAAAGAAATATGGATGCTAAAATCTAAAAATCTGAAACCGGTGATTACATGGAAGATTGTAGCACAATGCAAGCTCTACAATCAAGCAGCAAAAGTTTGTAATCTTTGTCTCCGCGAAAAATTTCATACATTATCATACAAAGGAGAAAACTTGCTTAACAAAAGATATGAGATAATATCAAAGTGCCGACATGCAAAGAAATTTTTGCTATCCTTATTCGACACCAGAGACTAAAATCTTTGACGCCTTTTTGTTTTGTTTCGGTTTAGTAATGTCAGAACTCGTTCTACCGTGATTTTAATTTGTAATTTTTAAACGGTTTTTAAGTAACGACATACACTATGGCTGATGATTGCCGAAAGGCATGAAACTCAGAGTTCCATAAAAAGGTGTTTTTATTCATTTTATACAAATAAATAAATAAATATATATATATATATATATATATATATATATATATATATATATATATATATATATATATATATATATATATATATTGACATTTTACCTTTTGTTTGTTGCAAATTTATTGTTCACCAATTCATATCCATTGTTTTCACTATAAAAATATGAAAAAAAATCTGCATCCCAGGTTTTATGCATGTTTAAATGTATGCAATATAACTTAAACTGTTGGGAATTTTAAAAAGTTTCTGAGCTATTTATGCTTCAAAAAGAATTTTTTTTTTAAAGGTATGATAAGATACTTTTTATTCAAAGTATTGCTCATTGCTAGCTGTTAGCTTTTCTTATTTTTCTGGCAACTAAATATTGTACAATATCTTCACAAGATTGAAAGTGCTGCTCAGAAATCATTGATCAAAGTAATAATCATAAAGGAAAATGCCTGTTGGGGTAAGGCATCCCAATATTTTCCTAACTGGTTGATAAAGATAGAATACAAGAATACAGTATGCCATTTTAATCTCACAAAGTACAAGCAAAATTTGGAAGGCAAAAATATTTGCTGAGTTTTGGTTTAATGTTAAAGGGATTTTTCCTTCTTTACTCTAAAAAGTAGAAGTACATCTCCCAAAGATTTGATACAAAAAATCTTTGCTTAATCTTGTGACATTTACTGAATATTAAAGATAATCAAAAATATTTTCACATGCATTAATTGCTATTATGATGCATGCTGAAATTATTAAAAAAAGATAGAGAATTTTTTAAACTCCTATTCAATAAGGAAAGAATATGAATATCTTTTTAGTTTACTAAAAAGAAGCAATTACTTTAGCAAAAGGGTTGACTGATTGGAACATTTTTATAACAAAAATGTTCAAATCAGTCAACCCTTATACTAAAGTAATTGCATCACTATTATCTTATGCAGAAAATACTTAAAACAATGTGCACTTTAAAAAATATATTTTACAGAATAACGATTTAACAGATGTAACAGCTTTTCTACCAAAAGGCTTTCTGACGACACAAAAACTTGAGTTTACAGCGAATGGAGCGCCTATTAGCTTAATTTAAATTTTGAGTATCAGTTTCTCTTTTTATGTTTATGTGTTTTTATTTATATTTTATTTATATTTTATTTATATTTTATTTATATTTTATTTATATTTTATTTATATTTTATTTATATTTTATTTATATTTTATTTATATTTTATTTATATTTTATTTACATTTTATCTATATTTTATTTATATTTTATTTATATCTATTCTCAGAAGACTTGTTACTAATTTTAATTTTCCTGTCAAAACTTCAACTCAATTTTTTTCTTTTAAAGAAATTAAAGGCCAATAAGGTTAACTTATTTATCTTCACACACTTTGTCCTTTATTTACTTTGGATTTTGATCACACAAAAGAGAGAAGTAGTAAGGTAAAACCTCATAAACTTTTATATACTTCCCATAGATGGTTCGTAAAGTGGAAAGTATATAAATGTTTATAAGGTTCTGGATATATTATTTACCAGTAAGTTATTTACAAGATTTAAAGTTGTGAAACTTCATTACTGCTAAAAACAGTGCTATAAAAAGTGTTTATTTTAAGTGATTTTGCAGACAACAATAATCTCTAGCTTGTAACACTGACTGAAATTATCTGAACAAGAATTGGAACAGAAATGATTGTGCTGTTAAAGTAAACTAATATTATAATGCTTTTAAAAAAAGCTTCATTTTTATCTTTAAAAAAGAAATAATTACAATGTTATTAAGATTTAACTGCTATAAATATATATGTCAGTTTTACTACTCTAGGATATTGCAGATAAAACTTGAAGTTTAAATAGTTTTCATTCATTAGCAATAAAATTTAAGAAATTAAGAGTCTCAAGAAACCTCCTCAAACTGCTATTAATCATGCAATAAATAAAATGTATGACAAGTTAGTCTGGAAGTACCTACAGAAAAAAAGAGACTTTAAATGGTTGGCTTATTCTAAAACCATTTTGAAACTCTCCTGACTGGCAGTTTTTTGATGTTTTTAAAGGTTATTGGTAATAAAAACTTTTATGAATGTCAAGTAAAAATTGCAAAAATATATAAGGACTAATTTTACTGCAAGGTTAGCTGAACCATTTTTACCTGCATTGACTGCATTATTTAAAATTGACAATTTTGTTTTTAAAAAAACGTGGGATTTCAATTTATTTGAAATAAATATTGCAAAATATTATCGCTTTTAAAATGATAAAAAAATTTAAAAAACGGTTTATTGAGAAAAGGCTACTGAAAGAAAGAACAAAATTCAAATCTAATGGTTTATTCAACTAGCAAATTCCCAATAAATATGCTTCTATCAAATCTACTTCTTAGAAATAGAAATATTTTGTGATATTCTTATTTCATTATCTAGAAAAGATAGGCTCTTTTCTATTAAGAGACACCTGGTTGTCTTGAGGTGCACAACACATCAAATTTAGCTGGTAATAATGGAGCACCTATTACAAGTATCTGAAGTGTGTAGCATTTTAACTTAGATTTTATTATAAGTGGAAAATCAATAAAATATAAAACTTTTCAGAGTCTTGACCTTGCCTTTCAAATTAAAATATTGAGAAAATAAAGGGGTTCAAAGAAGATAGAAGATGAATAAAAAGTCTAATCAAAAGACTTATTCAGATGTAAACCCTATAAATTTAGGTAAAATCATCATTTAATTGACTCCAAAAGTTAACATAAAAAATAATTGAAAAGAATTTGGGGCTGTAATTAACAATACTTAGATTGGGTCTATAAACTTACATTAAAACACTTAAATCTTGCTCAGTTCTTATTATTATTGCTTAATTATTTACAGAAACCAAATTACAAAAAAAGTAAAATTCTGGATGCTCAAAAATGGCATTATTTTAATGCTGTGGCCTGTAAGATTGCCTGATGTAAATCCAATAGAGCATATTTGGGCTTAGGTTAATTGAAATCTGAGTGACAATTGTGAATTGTTAAAAGTTAAAAATATGAAGCAATTTTAAAATGTTTAAAATGGAATTATACAATCTCTAACTTTTTTTATTGGGAATTCCCAATTTAAAAAGATAGAGACTGTATAAAACCCATAAGAGGATGTTTTTAATACCTAGATTTGTTAAAAATTCTAGTGCAAAGAGGCTTTACAACATTTTCCATAAATATTCTAGTTGTGTCTATTAACTATAAATTCTGTATGCGAATCCTTAAACTATACTTAAAAAATTTATAAAAATCCTCAAAAAATTTGTTTTATGCTTCATTAAAAAAAAAAAAAAAAAAAATTTGAATTGATTTTACAATAAAAGAAAAACAGAGAATATGAGCCTATTTTACTGACGGTTTATATTTTTATGATCAATATTACAAAATCTTCTATAGAACTATTTTGAATAAGTTTTCAATGTGAATTTATAGCTGTAGTTTTAAATTAGGAAACCTACACTTATCTTTTGATCAGCCAAGAAGAGCAAAAAACTAACTCTTCATATAATCCAAAGATAAAAATATCAAGATAGCTCTAAGCCTTAATAGAACTAAAATTTAAGTTTGAACTATACTAAAACTTTTAGATGTTAGTTTTTCTTACCTATTTAGCTCGTGAGTAGGACTAGACACAGTAGATATCTTATACACAGCATGCCAGTGCGACAGCTGTGATGATGAAGTCGTCATCACTGTCTTAATATTGAAATTTACACTTTAAGTTGTAGGCAAATTGATCTGATGTTAATCAAATTATAACTATCAATAGTATATAATTTAAAAAAGTAATACATGTTATATTTATAACGGACCCATTTGAGACAATAAAATTTAAAACTTGATTGACGTTTTTATCTTAAAAAATTAGCTCAGCACCCGAAAGGTACTCTGCTAAATAAATATTTCCCAACCTTTATATCCTAGGAAACAAGTACTCCCCTGTTGTTTAATTCCTAGAAAATTAGTATGGGAGAGTGGGGAGAGCTTGCATACAAAAAGACAAAATTTTATAAACTTTTTAGGACACAAGCACGGAAGAAAAGAAGGTGGTCTGGGACAGATTGGCTAAAAAGCTTTCTCAAAATTTTTGACCACTGTGGGTCCCCAAAGGATGTAAACTGCAAACTCCGGTTCAATGAACTCAAAGTTTTTTAAAGAAAAGATGAAGCAAGAAAGGTTATGAAATCTTTCTTGGTTAAACGGATCTATTTCACTTAGAAAAGTTTTAGTGAAATTGTCTTTTTCATCATCATTATTTTCATAATCATAAAAGCCGTCTTTTCTTTGAAATAGAAAACTAAGTCTTTAGACAGGACAGTCTATGAGCCGCTAAACACATTCTTCAACTATAAACAAAAACTGGATGATGCAGAATCCTGGAAAAGCAACAAACATTTAACAAACGAGAGAGATCAAACTGATACCACTGATACCACTATCAAATCATGGACTTTGAAGAGCTTAAATTTGGCCATTTAATAAAATATTTTTCGGCAACTATGATTTCCTTATTCTTCCTGATTCTGTTGTAAAAGCAAATTCTCAGAATACAACTCCTTGGTTGGAAACTCAAGCTCGTTCCATCAGGAAAGATTTGAAAGCCTATTTCGAGAAAAGAATTTTCACCAGAGGACTGAAAAGAGGAAGAACTATAATACTAGGTCCAGGCCCAGAAGTAAAAATAATCTAAATAGAGGCTGATTTGTCTTGTTAAATGGCTCCGAGCAAATAAAATCTCATTGAATACTAAAAAAACAGAAATAGTAATATTTAAGACGCAGTTTACTAACTTTTCTAAAAAAACTAACAAGAATCTTCCAAAATACTTGAACGTTAGAATAAGTGGCCAAAAGCTGCCTTTGTCTAGTAACATAATTTATCTTGGAGCTGTGATAGATGAGAAACTTTCATTTAAAACACATATAAATAACCTTACTCTCAAACTAAACCTTTCCAACGGCATGAAAGAAAAAATTCGATACTACGTTAATTTTGAAACATTACTATCTATATATCACTCAGTTTTTGGTTCACATTTACAATATGCATGCCAATTTTGGGGACAATCTAAAACCCTATGTGTTTCTAAAATTGTTTCGCTTCAAAATAGAGCAATACAAATGATTTATTTCTGTCCAAGAGACTTCCCTACTGACATCCTGTATCTTACATCCAAAGTTCTTCGTTTCTATAATTTTATCCAGTTTCTAAATTGTTCATTTGTCTGGGATCAACAACACTTCTCCTTCTTACCTTCCATATTTCGTAACTACTTTAATAGTAGGACAACATCTGGGCATAACCTAAGATCAGTCACTTTTAACAACTTAACCATCCCACAAAAACAGACAACTAAACATGGAATAAATTCCATTACATATCAGTGTATCCTTTCTTATCATTCTTCCGTACACTCTAAAAACAGATTTTATCCTTAAATCCAAGAATCTGTTCTTAAAGTCACTCCATTATTATTACCTAAAAAGTTATGCTTAACTTTATTCTTTACCTCTACAACTTTTTTCTTTATGTTTATGTACATTTTATAATTTCTTATTTGTGTATATGTGTATATATGTATGTATATGTGAATACATTATGATAAATATTTGACCCATATTTTAACTCTTTTGAAAGACCGTTTTATAAGTGCTACTTTTACTATGTGACTAGTTTATTTCTTATGTTTTTCTCTTGTCTTTTCTTTATATTATTTAGGTCATTGCGTTTCATAAGTAAATTACTATTTGCAATGACCTGTGTTTTTTGTAACATCCTTAACACGAAATATTGATTGATTGATTGATTGATTTGCGATTGATTTGCGAAAAGAGAAAAGCGAAAAATTTACATAGAACTCGTAAAAGAGCGTGAAGCCAAAGTATAATGAGGCTAAAAAATTGGAAGTATCCGAGGAAATACAATTTGAGAAGTTAAGGAAAAGTTCTTTTGAAGCTCCATATTATAAAGCTTATTTTATAAAATTTTAAAACACATGGCGTAAAATGATATTTGACCTTGAAAATGTTATATACAAAGTTTAATAAAAGTATATTGACTAAAAGATTAATAGAAATTTTCTCAGGTTTTACCGAGTGATGCATATCGGGTAAATTTAGATTTTCTTTTTCTTGCTAATTAAAAAAAAAAAAAAAGCAATCATGTGCTTTAATATTTTGTTATTTAACACACATTTATTTAAATAGGGCTAAATGCAACAGAAGGCGAGTGTTTTCGAATTTTTTTTTGCAAAAAACCCTAATATGAAAAATAGTGAATTCGTAAATTCTTTCGAAAATGAATGTTTAAATATTTCGAAAATAGGTCAAAATACCATCTATGAATATTAACATTGAACTTTTAATGCGATGCTTCGGTAGCCTGTTCACTGATGATTCCGAGTGAGGTATGATGATTTTCCACAAATTCTGCAACTTTATAAAAAACTCCAAGGACCTTGACTAAAATTGCTAAGAATAAGAAAGCGGTTCTGGAGTGATGAAATTTTTTCTTAAAATCTTTCTGCAGTGTTGTTCCAAAAGATGAAGAAATAACTTCTTTGAAATGTCTGATAATTTCAATTAAATCGAATGCTTGATAGGCACAAGTCTTTTTTGATGAACTTCAGAGAATTTCAAGGTTTTGCAAAAGTCTATGCCATTTATTGCCACCAAAGTTTCTGCCAAGATATGGCTGGAGCTGGATGTGCATCAAAGTTGGCCATTCTTGGGCACGAGGTCATAATATATTTTTATCTTGTGTTAGTTTCCATTAACATGAGGTAAAAATATAGCTCCTAAATGTCCTCCTCTTGCTTGACTTTGGCGGACAGTTTTATTCTTTGAGCTAATGGAGATACACCCTTTGAGCTAATGATAGCAGATGCAACTTGCTTAGCTCTGACTGAGTCTTCTTTGGTAAAACCTTGCAAGTTTTGGTGTCTTGTTCCGATAGTGCAGGAACGTCTGAAACCTCAAGCTATACCTGATAAATATTTTGTACATCTTTTTTGTACTGCTTGAAAGTGCGGACTAAAAGTAGGTCAAGGTCCGGATGATTTTTCTTTTTCAAAATTTTTGAATCACTCATGTCACCAACAGATGGTCTCCCGAAGTATAATAACAGTTTAATGTTTATAAACTTCAGAAGAATAGAGATGACCGAATAGGATTTATCCACAAATTATTTAATATTATTCGCTAAAATTACAAAAAATGAAATAACTCATTAATATCTACGTGCCAACATCAGAAAAAATCATTTTTTAATGATTTAAGGAAAAACCATGATTTAAGGATATTTAATTTAAGGATATTTATTTAAACTTGTAATTAAGTTATGAAAACTGATATTTTAGAAAATATCAGTTTTTTTGCGTTAATTTTTCCATATGACATTAAATCAAAGAATTTTGCTCGGTTTAAAATTAAAAGTTTTCAAAAGCACCTTAAAGAGTTCTCACTTTTATATAATGCTCCTCTAAATGGATTTGTTCGGCCCTTTCAGATAATTTTAATTATTGATATTTACAGGGTGTGAAAAGTAAAACCAAACTAATGAGGCTTGTCATCAAACTAAAAAGGGCCAGCCAGAAAAAATTTGGGTCTTAAAATTGTTGTAAATTAATTGGCAGTCTTTAAATAGTAATAAAAAAAAAAGATTATTCAATACAGAAAACGTGAAAAGACTCCCAAATATACTGTTAAACAAATAAAAATAAAGAAAAGAAGCAGAAAACCTGTTAACCAGCTTTATAATGAAAACCACTTCTGGTCATCGATACTTTAGTTTTTCAGGTGATAACATGCCTTGAAATTCTTATACTACACAAACATCAAAGAAACATGCTCAGAAAGTGTTCGCTTTGTAGGGAAAGAGAAATTTCTAAAAAAATTTTAATGTGGATAGCTGTGTATCACCGTGGTATACTTAAGTGATTGTTTCATATTTCTAAAGCTGTAGCAACCAATACATTAATCTACATTATGAATGTTTAGAAAAACGGCTTTGTCCATTTAATCACAAGTATCATGAAAACTTTGACTATCTTTTTTGGCCAGATTTAATTATTCTAATTATTCAAAAATAAATATTTTCTTTCAGAAAAAAGGCGTAATAGTTTTTTTCCTTATCTATAAATAAGATACTAAAGCTATCCGTTGGAACCGCATTGAGATTTTTTTCATAATAGAATGAAACTTACCAAAATAGATAAAGCTTTTTGAGATAACTGGAGTTAAGGGGTGACCTTGGTTGTTTGGAAAAATTCAAGGAAAAATGTCTTCAGGAAAACCACAAACCACAAGCCTTAAAAAAATCTACTTAACGCCAACTGAACCATAACATAACCCTGAACTTACCTTAACCCTAAACATGGGTATTCAAACAGGAGGAAGAAATCATTTAAAAAAATGATTTACCTGAAACAGAAATAGTATAAAGCCCAGAAATAAGAGCAACAAGAAAATTTTTGCCCACCATTACAATATTTTGCATCTTTTATCCCTTACGAGATAAAAGATATTTAATTATTTTAATGATGAGCTAATGCAAAAAAAAAAATCGTTGTCTTCAAAGAAAAGGTGGGCTAAGGCAAAGAAAAATCACCAAACTGTTGCCAAGGTTCGCTTTTAATTAACTTATGCAACCTAATTCCAAACAATTTAATTCTATCGACGCTGTAAAATTTATTGGTTAATTTTAGATAAATTCAGATAAACCAATAACACTTCTTTCAACAAATAATGGTCTAAATTTGTTTCTAGATCTGATTATGCATAAAAGATGAAAAGTAGCGCTCAACTTTTACATTTTGACTTCAAAACGTTGTCAGCTTGATTTGTTTAAAGGTTATCGAGCTTAACTCGCCTTTTTTTTACCATTCATCATTAGCAAACAAACAAGAGTTAGATGCAGCTTTGACTGCCAACGAAATCAAAGAGGTATGGTTCATGAAGTTATCCTGTTTTAATTGTTTAATAGTTTCGTTAGGTTAACAGATGAGTAGAAATTTATACTGAATAAAATTTTTTTTCAACGATTGGGAAAATTCTAATGCTTGAGCGTATCTTTGAACCAGTAAGCTTCCTGATTAGGACTTCCCAATCATAAAATAATATCTGGTGTGTTGTTGGTTCTCATTATTTGGTTAAAAAGTTTCACTTTTTAACCGAATAATGAAAAGATAAGCATTTAGACTTATAGAAACACTTATAGAAATTTTTAGATTTGCTATGCAAGTATTTAGACTTGTTATATAGGTTATGGCATCTTTTATTTGGTGTTCAAAAAAACCGGCCCTTTAATTTTTAAATACACCGGTCCTTTTATTTGCTGTCAATTGTTGCAATAGTAAGAAATAAACTTAGGATTTGATTCCTTTTATGAAAAACGAAGGTTTTCTTAAAATTTTTTTAAAGTTTTGTTTTTCTATTTAAATAGTTATAGCTCGGTGAATTTTTAATTTTTATTACTATAGTGATTAGTTTGCAAATCTCTTAACAATTAGAATCACTACTTTTCAATCACTTTATTCTGGGATTACTATCAAAAATAGTAATGTTAGTCAATAAAAACACCCATTGAACTAAATATAATAAATCTTTGATGTTCCTTCCACTGAATTCATAGCTGTAAATCAAAATGTCGATCTCTGATAGCCCTTTGTCAGCCCACAGAATTCCCCCTCTCCTCCAAAATGGTATTCTTTATTAATACAATCTGGTATAAAGACTTTAAACATAACAAAACTATAAAGATCATAAGTTTAATAAACTGCTTAACCATAAAATATTAACTTTCTCTTAGGATTTAACGGAGATTTAAAGGAGATTTAGCGGAGATTTAACGGAGATTGTGATATTTAGGGAGTTTTCAGGCACAGAAATTTCGGTTTAAAAAATGCAGCAAAGTAGCCCTATTTTGGTATGAAATGGATAACGTGACTGAATTTACAGAAACATTTTTTATTTAAATGCGAAGCATTAAAGAGCATTATAGCACGCAACCTACTTCTTTGATTTCAATACAAAAAATATATTGATTTAGGCGGATACAGTCTCAGCATATATTTTTTGCATATATATATATAGCAAAAGCATATATATATATATATATATATATATATATATATATATATATATATATATATATATATATATATATATATATATATATATATAGCAATATTACAAAAAAGACATTATTATAACTTGTTTAATTGTGACCAGCAGTTAGAAGTTCTTTTGCATTTCTGAACCTATCATGCAAGCGTACGGTTCTCTAGAACGATATATTCTTTTGTCCAATATTTTTGACAAAACCCATCATATTATTTGCATTCCCATGTTTCACTGACTTAATATTCATCTCCACAGTTTTATCGTCCAGTTTCTATGAGCCATGGCGAACTCCAAACGTGCTTTTCGGTTCTTTGCCAATATAATTATTTTTCTGCTGCACAATACTTATATAACCCTGCATCATCCAAACGTCACCGTATAGTATTTTTTGAAATATCAAGTTCCAACTCACGAATCTTATACTTGGCACTTGCAAATGGATTCTTTTTTACGTATCTAATAAGTTTACAATCAGTATGAGGAGGAATTTTCTTCGGCTGTTTACCTACATGCTCAACTTCAGGGCCTCCTTCGGCTTTATATTTGTTTACTAAATCACGTACAACCGCTTTTGACATTTTATACTTTGTGTAATTCTAGCCTTATAATCATCAATCATTTTTTGTTTAAAAATCCAATTATATTTACTAAGTGCCATTCTCACGTCAATTAGCTATAACTTTACTAATAATTTCTACTAAACAACATTTGTAGTGTTTTATCAACATAAAAGACTAACTTTAAAGATACTACGTCTTTCTTAATTAAAAATCAGATTCGAAATGAACAATTTATGATTAAATTGCAGTGATGTTCAATAATATATCGGTGTTAAGATATATAACTCCCCCCATTGTTTTGAGATGTTAATTTTTTATACTGTTTTGCACTCGTATAAAAAAATCTGTTAAACGAGTCATTCAAGTAAGAACAAAACAAGGATTTATTATGGGTTTATAGGTAAAAAACAAAAAAAAATCTATTAAAGTGTTTTAAGTTAAAATTGTTTGATGATTATTTTAAATTATTTAATTATTTAAATTATTTTTAATTATTTTGTCTGCAGGAAAAGTATTTTTTTTTAAAGTTTCCTTTTGTTTAGGAGGACAGAGTATGTACGACATTTTTACCATCGTCGCACAGTGAAACGCTTTTTTACAGACTAGGTGGTCTAAAGTCAGTTCAAAGAATCGACAAATTGATGATATTTTCACAAAAAAGTCCTTCATAGGCAACAAGTTCAGTTATTATGACAAACATTCTAGAGCGATGTATCATAAGACAGCTAAAGTGACGTTAAAGTACAGTTTATGAAAAAAAATTTAAGTGCAGCTTTACAGCGCTTTCATTAGTCATTTTATTCAAAAGAGAAATAATGTGTTTTAGAATGTTTCGAAAAATCTTTTTTCGTTTTTTAATTTTTAAACTTATACTGCCTTTTGTTTGGACATTTATCCAAGCTGATTTTTTAGTATTGTGAAGCGGAAGGTCTTACCTACACTATGGCACATAATTTAACACCACATCAATCCAAAGTTTTTGGTTATTTACTTTTATTCAAATCATTTGTGTTCTTTCTCAAAAATGGAGTTATTTGAAGAATTGCGGAAGCATAAGCAAGTAGAAAGAAATTCTTGTTTATTGGACTTTATTATGCAAAAACTTTGTGCTACTGATGAAAGGATTTAGCAGTTAAAATGTTCATCTATTTTATTATAAATTTCCATAAAAAGGTCTCTAGTCCATATGATGAAGGTGCGTTTTTTACATGAAAACAGCTTGCTTAGAGGGTGCAGATACAAAATTTAAAATAAGTATATATCAGCTCTGTCCTCTCTTGTTATCTGGAGAAAGTCGGTCTTAGAGACAGCTCAAAAAGAACTTTAAAGACTCATCCTATTAAATCAAAAAACATAGAGTTGAAGACCTAGTTAAATTGCCAATCATATTTTGGGTCACAGAAACCATATTCATTTAGTTAGAAAAAGTCTGGAATCATCAGAAAACGTAAGATCAAGTGACATTACTTGTGGTGGCATTAGTTGAATCGTGACGAGGCATTAGCTTCTTATGTCGACTCTAAATATTGTGAGCGCGGGGATTTTGTTAAATTTATTTTATTTTATGTAATTATTTAAGTGATGCAAGTAGCTAGACGCAGATTAGTGTGATGGCAACTGTGATGTGAGTGTGAGAGTAGCGCAAATATAGAGTGTAATAGAATGTGAGGTTGGATTGTCAGTGTGTAACTCAGATATGGTAGAAGCGCGATAGGATCATCAGGCTTTTTAATAACAATTGTTAACGCATAAAGCGATAATAAAAATATTAATAATGATATTGCTTTAATCAAAATGCAAATAAAAACAAAAATACTTACGACTGGTTTTTCTTCTCTTATTTGTTTTTCTTAATAAATATTCTCAATTATTTCTCATCAATATATTCTCTTAACATTAACTCATACAAATAACAATGCATTAATACATATAATAACGCATATTGAAAGTCACACAAATGATTCCTTTCCAACTCTTCTCATAAGTTTCTCTTTAAATTCTCCATAAATTCTTTTCACTAAGTTCTCTTTAAATCTTCAAAAATCCTTTTCTCATAAAATCCTCTTTTAAAATCTCTTAAAGCTCTTTTAAAACCTTTTTTCATATAATCTCTTAAAATCTCTTACAACTTTTTCTTTCTCTTAAAATCCTTTTTAAAACCTCTAAAAACTCTTTTCTCCTGAATTTCTCTTTAAATCTTTTTAAAAATAAAAGCACATCATCAAAATCTTCCCATAAAGATCTCTCCAAAGAGAGAGCCAAAAGAAACTCTCCCCACGAAAGGAGCCCAAAAGAAAATCTCTTCTCTTCACTCTCTCTTCCCAAATTTTCTCGATCGTTCCTTTTCTATCTTCCCACAGGTGTTATTTTGATTTCTCGGCCAGACAATAGGTTTCTTTTTCTTCAAGTTCGTTCAGTACTTTTGTTTCAACTGCTGAGTCATGGTATTCTTTAAAACAAGTTTTACTAGTTTTTGTTTTTTTTTAGTCTATATCAGAGTGGCTACAGAACTTTCGAGAACTTTACTAATTAAAATCATATAATTGTGTTTCAAGTCGCGTTTGCGAAAACAGTTTTAATCATTAATGGTGGGACTTATTTATTTTTCATGTCATTAGACATGTGTGTCCACCTGGTGTTTTTGGTTGACTCGCTCTTTTCTTTGTTCGAATGTAGCGTGTTTGAGTCGGGTAAAACTTAAAGATAATGTTGACAATTTTCTCATCTTCCCTCCTCAAAATATACTAGTCATTCTTATAAACAGACAGTCATCATCAAAATCAAATTTTTCATTCTAATCATGGCCTATGCAAACCGTAAAGGTTATGTTACACTTCAGATGAACATATTTTTTTTATAACAGAAATGCGTGCTGAAACATCGAGGCATACTGGATAAATTTACCGATTAAGTTAATTTTTTTAAAAGAAACAAATGAATTTCTAGACGATAATTCGTCTGACTTTTTTTTCCCGTGAACTTTGGGCAGTTCCCGTGAACTTTGGGAAGTCAGACGAGAAAACTTTGGTTTTTGCGCTAATGCAATTTTTCATCTACCGGAACAAATATTATGTTCCTGCGGCTTTTCTTTGATCTTAATGAAATATCGTAAAGTTTCGGGAGTTTAATTAAAGGTTGCGCCAAAATTTAGTTAATTAAATTGTCAGTGCTTTTCAGAAGCAATATGACAAACGAAAAGGATAATTTAGAGTATGCTTTTAAAACAGTTTGTGATTTTTTTTTTTTAAGTCTTTAAAGGATTACTAAAAAGAAGCTTTAATAGCTCTCAGCAATGGCATAGATTGTTTTGTTTGCCGACCAACAGGCTGTGAAAAACATTAATTTGAAAGTTCAAAATACGGGTTTACAAAATATATTCGACGTGTATCTATATTTGGCAAAATGGTTGATAATTGGTTGAAAATAGTTGATTTTTAAAAAGTTTATTACCCCCGACCTTAAACATGCGAAACGTAATTATATTTCGCCATTATTCTTTTTTTTAAATAACCAAAGTTTTCTCGTCTGACTTCCCGAAGGTCACGGGAAAAAAAGTCAGACGAATTATCGTCTAATGAATTTCCTACATCAAGAAGTTAACAAAGTTTTACATGAAGCATCTCAAGTCTTTCCAACACCTGTAAGAGTCGGCGAATCTCAAATTACGATCAAACACGACCGTTTACCGATAGATGGAAAAGTATGCAATACTTTGACTGACAAACGTATTATCAACAAAAGTATTATATATTTGGTGCGTCCTCCAAAATGATGAACGGTGAATCAAAAGACTTATAAGTTGAAAAACATTCCGGTTTTAGTTTTTGTCTACTTTGCTTACGTTGATCCGTTTTTTTTTTAACGCTTGTTACACTTTAGATTTCGCCTTTCGATGTAAGAAGTGGCATGTTAGAAGTGATGTAGATAATTCTTGTGAAAAATAACGCTCCGAAAAAATCAACCAAATATTTAAAAACATATAGAGCTAATTGTTGACAAACCAAAACCTGGATTTAGCAATTTAAAAGATGGGAGCTCGCAGGTACTGAAATTATGGGATTGGACATTAATTCAGTATTTTAACAAAAAATCCTGCGCCTGTGATACTAATTTAATCGATTTTGAAAAGCTTTGTCTAAAAACCAAAACTCTTTACTTAAATTTATATCCGTGGTGCTATATGCCTGCTATTGTGCACAAAATTCTTGTACATAGTTCAGAACTTACTAAAACTTGTATCGCTTCCAATTGGGCAACTCTCGGAAAAGTCTCAAGAAGCCCGCAATAAAAATTTTCGTTGATTCCGCGAGCACCATACCAGGAGAAAAAGCGCGCATTTCCATAAATATAAAATTGCTGAATGTACTTTTGATAAGATCCGAGCCGAGAACCACCCGAGAATTATCCGAGAACCGGGAAATTGTTAGACCACATCAGGATAAAAAACTGTTGAATAAACAATATTACTAATTTTACATTACCACCTAAATAATAGTATAAACGTAATTTTAGTTTTATTACATAATTTATGTGTTAAATTGACTAATTTTAATTTTTAAAAAATTTTTTTAATGCATTTTTAGCATTTGCATTTAAGTTTTTTCATTTAAAATTTACCCAAAGTTTTAGAATAATCCAAAAACGCGCAACTACATTACATTGACCCCAAATCCATAACAATCCAATCGTAGAACAAAATGTTTTCGTTAACCTTGTTTTAGGTGATTTATTGTGCAACGCTGCAAACTTAATTGTTAAGTGAATTTGTTAGATCTTTATATAATGTAATAACTGCAGATCTTTTTTAAATCGCTAATGCTGATGTCTACAATACCTCAATATTTAAAACACTACATTTACAATATTTTGGGTTTTTATGTAATTTTTTTGCCAAGATTTCAGAAGTTAATTCCAAATCTCTTTTCAATTTCAGACGGCTTCATTGCCCAAGATTCAAGATAAATGTAAAAGCCTACAAACATCTGGGGAAAAAAACACAAAAAAAACAAAATGGTAAATATAAAACAGAAAATTGCCTGAATGTTCAGCATTTGAAATTTCTCCTCTCATTCTCGCTCATTTAATGTCAATATTTTTAAGCTTTTCTCCACGACACTCTTTTACTTCTTTTTCTTTTTCTTGCATGTCGCCAAAAGGGCAGGATCGAGTTCTCTTTTCATCGGGTTTTTTACAACAAGAGCGAGATTATTGAACTGCTGCTCATTTTTTACTTCTGAAGCATCAGTTACTTTAAAATCGTTTAAGTCTAGCTTAAGGGTCTTGGAAACTTTGCTTGACCATAGCGCAATTTCTACATTGTGTGGAGTCCACTTTCTTTTATCTAAATATTTAATAAATATTTGGAAAACAAAATACACATTAAAAAAACTCTATTTTTACTAAAATAAGACCACTAAAAGAGCATGGCAATCTTGCATCTCTTTTATGCAACTCCGCCTTCTTCCAATATTGAAAGTAAATGTTAAGGTATGTCATTTTGACATTTGGATTCACTTTGTTACCATTTTGACATTTTTTGTGCTAATTTTCAAAGCATTTCTTGTGAATTTTTTTTGAGATGCTTAGTTAAAATACTTATGGCAATATATATAGTATATAAAACTTTAATAGAGTAAATTTTAAACCAAACTTTAAATTTCTTTATTTAATAGAACTACCTTTTATTGTAAGATCTCTTGCTTTTTCTAAAACTTTCTCTAAATAGATTTCGTAATAGTTTAGGGTGTATTTTATCTTTCCTGGTAAAACTTGCTGCACTGATTCGTCAGACATGAATGCAAATCTTTCAGGATCAAATGCTGTCAGTATTGCTAAAAAGTTTTGTTTACTTAAAACTTTGTAACACTTGTTTACTTAAAACTTCATAACACTGGTAATGTTGATAAAAAACAAAGTAAATCTAACCTACCTGATGCAGTAGCAGGACCAACTGCTCTCAATTTGCACAGCTCTTTGATTGCTTGTTGTGGATCATCTTTTGCAACATTTAAAGCATTCTTGGAAAATTCTAAAACTTTATTTGATTCATTTTCCTTTATCATAGCTGATAAAGACGGCCGAAATTTACCTTTCTAATGAAAAAAAAGTAACTTTTTTCTCTGTAAACTTATATTACAAACATAAATCCAAACATGGCTTAACTTAATCATCAAGATGGTCTTTCTTATTGAATAGATATACAAATACACAAATAAATAAACAGGATTAGAGTGATAGAGAACAAGAAAAAAAATTAAAATGATAGGTTTCAATTAACAATATTATAATACATTCCAAAGAAACTGCTTTACAAAATAGTTTTCACAAAAGTAAATAAAATTTAATATGCTGACTTATAAAAGTTTTTATTATTTAGGTTTTTTAAAAGTAATATTTTCAAAAAAAAATTTCACAGCTTTGTATTTACATTTTTGAAATTTAAATAAAGTATGGAAAAGGTTTGGGCTTAAGAAATTTTCAAAATTTTTGTTACCATGTTATTTTTGAGTCGCTAAAGAAATAAAGAAAAAACAAAAACTTTTCACTGACACAAAAAGACCAGACTGCTATTGCACTAAAATAGAGTATTTATTAAATACATATGAAGTGTAACATAACTTTTATGGTTTGCATAAGCCATGATTAGAATGACATATTGCACTAAAATAGAGTATTTAGAGGTTATTAAAAAAGTTAATAGATCTTTTGCATTGGATTTATTCACCTCACAATAAAGCAAAGAATTTCAAGACCCTTTTTTTCTGGGTGGTTTTGTAACATTCTACGATATGAAGATAAGAAGTCCAGGGAAAGATGAGGAATAGTACCAGCTACCAATTTTAGTGTTTATTAAGAACAGTGAAGATAAATTTTGTTTCAAAGAACAGAGCAGAAGTGTGTTACCACTTTGAATTATAGTTTGATCATCATTCAATGTTTTGTTAAGATACTATTTTAAATGAAGTAACTAGTAATACAAAAAATGGCAATAGAAGTTTAGCAAAAAAACAAACATGAATTAAAACTTTGTAAAGTTAGCACTTTTTATATTTGTTATTTAACACACAATGAATATAAGATAGTAAGTAAACAAAACAATTATTAGCACTTAGGAAAGTGGAATGCCAATAAGGATGTTGCAACTGTTACATCTGCACACAGAGACCTGAATTGGAACACTATTGAAGCTGATTTTTGTAAGAAGAGCAATGAAATAATGACTACTATAAAAAACATTTTTATCAAATACTGTTTAAAATATGTAGATACATATACTATATACTTTACATATGAATAATCTATACTTTTAACTTATATACTGCACAGAATTTTATAAGAAAATGAAAGAAAAAAGTTGACCATTGTATTGGTAAAAAAAACGTGAGACCATTCTATTGGTAACAACAACATTTTAAAATTTAAAGAATAGGATACTTTATAAACAGTCAATAAGAATGACATTTAGAATTAAAATCATTTAGAAAACCTACATTTAGCTTCCATTCCATAATTTTTTCAAGTTGTTCCTTTGTAATACATTGATTTTTTTGCAATTCATCACTAAGAAAATTTTGAAACCTAATTTTTATAATATAATAAAATATTGATCACAAAATCAATCTTATTTTAAGTTAAAGTTTATAGAAAAAGGTGATTTAACTCAAAACAGCTCTATTAGCTGAATAAATTTCACTTACCAATTATCTAAAGCAACAAGATTGTTTTTTTTTCTCTTTGCTGCAAATTCTTTTAAAACAAATTCATATTTAGAGAGACATAAATTCCATACTTTTAGATCATCTGAATTAAACATTTTTAAAAACTACAATTCAACATTATAAATATATATATATATATATATATATATATATATATATATATACATATATTTAGGTTAAGCAACAGATATAATAGGATATTTATTACACAATTCATTATAAAGACAAACGATTTAGATACATAACTTTTGCCAGTTTTTACAAGTTTATAGGCACACTTAACAGCAAAAAAATAGCAGTGACTTCTCTGAGCAATCAACAAACTTTTCAACCATGTGATTATTAATTTCAAATTCAAATATTACCAGGTATTTCACTTTTCTATAAACAGTTTCAAAAGAAATTGTGTTTGATTGAGCTGCAATATTAAACGCTGTTGTGTATATTTAAATACCACATGGGAGAAAATAAAAATGTCACATTTTACAGCTTTATGTTCCTAGTCCATTTTAAGTTTACCTGTCAAACAGGTTTGGACCAGTCTATAATATTAATTTTAGAAGTAGTTGGTTGTGCTTCAGAAGTTTCTTACTAATGAAGTTATAACAGGAAAAATTAAAAAAGTTCAATATTATTGAACTTTTTTTATTTTCCATATTTACGCCTTATTTAAATTAAATGGCTGAGAGGAGAAAAACTTTCAATTAAAAAAGCTGGCTTTCTGAAAAAAAAAAAAAAAAGTTTTTTTAGGCCTTTAAGTGCATCCATTAGGCGTGATTTAAAGGTTAATAGAGAGTAACACACGAGAGTATCCCTCAAGAAGTGATAAAAATCCATTTGCAAATTATTCGAACTTATAAAGAAATTTTTAAAGTTATGCTTAGAATAGTGCGCTGTAGGAGAAGCACATGTTGTGTGAAAAGCCGCAACTAAACGAAAAAAAAACTGCTGAGTTTTATTATTACTTAAATAATTTAGTACGTGAAAAGAAGATGCTTTTGCAGCTGATTTTTCTAGCCTTAGCAGATAAGAGACAGCCATGATTAGCATGTAATCTTGAAGGTTGCATGCTAATCATCGTTTTTTCTAATCAGCTATGCGTCTCCTAATATAGATGTATATAGAATAAAAGTTTGTTCAGTTTTTGGATCAAATTATATAACATGTCAACATCTTTAAAATAAAAAGGAAAGATTTCATAAGTAAATATTGGCGAGCGGTTCAAAAGAAAAAAGTCCATTAGACCATTTTGAAATCGTAATTTAAAAATTCAATATTTTCAGATATTCCATTTTCAATAAAGAAGTTGATATTAAAAAAAAAAAACTTTTCGAGAAGTTCACATAAATATTTAAAAAATATTTACATAAATATTTACATATTTACGAAAACTTTCTTTTACTTCACAAAAAAAAGTTAAAATCCATGTAGGGAATTTCGGAAATTTTTAACGCCAACTTAAATCTTGTTTATCTTCAATGGATTTCATTCCTTTAAGAGGTATCATTTTTAAAATGGTTTCAACCACCACTCTAGCTTATTCAATTTCAAAGATTTTTTTTGGTTGTCTTTATGTTTTCAATAACTCGACGTTTTTAAGAAATATTTTTTCTTAAAATATTTTTCTCGTTAAATTTTTTTGTACCGAAAAAAAGTTTTTTTAATTTCTTTTTTGTTTTGCTTTTTTTTTGTTTTTTTTTTACTTAAAAAAAATTAACAAATTTCTTTGAAAACTTAACTAGAAAGAATATCATGAATGCCAAGTTAATTAATACATTCAAAATATAAATTTTATCAGGGTTTACAAACACGGACCATGAAATGACCAATTAACTGCAAAATACGATGTATTAAAATGAGTTTTTAAAAATGTTTCGTTTTTTAAGTATAATAAGACTTTTTGAGAAAATAAAAATTTGAATTAATTTTTATTTGAACTTGCAAGAGGCAAAGATGGATAATTATTTCTATTGTGGAGCAACGCTACTTCGAGACTTCTTACTGAGCTATCTATTAACAGTCGCTGTTGTGAAGAATCATGCTTGAAACCAAGAGCAGCGAACAAACTAATGACATTTTTACAATGAAACAAGTATTTACTAATGTTGTAGAAAATTTCAAATTCTTCATTTCGTTTCCGATACTAACATGTCTTCTCCAAAGTAACTCCGCTCCCTCTGTCTTGAAGTAAGAAGTTCTGATTTGGAAAGTGAGGCTGCTAAGTTGTCCTTGTTAGATAAAATTTCTCTTTTTCTTGGCTGCACAAAAATACTTTAATGCACAGTAAGTACATAATGTTCAATTTAATTAAAATTAAGACTTTTGGAGAGAACGAAGTATACTTACATTTTTTGGTGGTGTGGTTCTTGAAAGCTTTCCTCTAGTCGGACAGTTGCTTTAGATGATGGTATATGTGGATACTGAAAAGGTTGTCTTTCTTTTACTTTTCTATACATTTTCACATCAGTTATACAAAAGTAACGGTGATGGTTTTTCAAGTTATTCACAATATATTATTTTTCAAAATGTAATAATACCTGTTTTTTTTTTCCATCATAACAATCTCACACTTAGCAAAATATATTTGAAGAGTTTTTACATGCTCTAGCAGCCAAATTGTTACATGTTATAACTGACCTATTGATTATACCAAAATTAAAATGGCTGTACTTTTTTTAATTTCGAATAAAAATGCAAAAAAAAAATTCTTCTTAAACTTTGTTCTACTATTCTATGACAAGAATAATTATAATATATTATAATAAATTATAATATATTATAATAAATTATTATAATAAGAATAATTGGTATCGTTTTAATTCTTACTTTTTTAGCTTCATTATTATACGATTGGCCTACCAACTTTTTATTTAAGTGTAATTTATTGCTATAATAAAAAAAATTTCATTTAATACATAAGATGAAATAAGGTAATTGAGCATTCCCAAGTCATTCAATGGAGTTGACCTCGTACACTGGCATACAATGTTTGTAGCCAAAAGACTATCTTCAGTTTAAGCGATAAGTTTACATTTTACCAGAAAACTTGCGACAACTTGCAGAATACTTGCAGAACACTTGCAGGTTGCTTAGGTTTGATAAAAAAAACATTCCTTAAAAAGGAAACTTTAGATGATTTTGGATGCTGATCAACAAAAGTTCTAATATCAGCGCTATACAAAATATATTTAAGAATTTTAATATTAAAATAATAATAAAAAACATGTTTTTCTGAATTACCAAAATGGAATGCAGAAGTGTTAGGAGATGTTTAAAAAAGAAAAAAAAAGATGAGCAATACTTCCTGGTAATTTAAAAAAAAAAAAAAATAGTTGCAGATCACCAAAAATTTTAATAACAGCGCTATACAAAATATATTTAAGGATTTTAATATTAAAATAATAATAAAAAACATAGTTTTCAGAATTGCCAAAATGGAATGCAGAAGTGTAAGGAGATGTTTAAAAAAGAAAAAAAAAGATGAGCAATACCTCCTGGTAACTTTTTTTTTAAAAAAAAAAACTGATAATTTTCAAGTTCAATTGAAAATGAGTAGATCATTGCAATCTGCAAACGGTTCCCCAAACACGTTATCCTTACTTTCAAACGGATGAGATCTATTGGGATCGAAAAATAAGATCGGAACGTGATAATTGCTAAAATTACAAAGATTATTGACCAAGAGTTAAATATAAAGTTTTTTTCAAACATCAAAATTTAATTACATTTTCGCTCAAAAAAGATGATTGTCTCGTAGAGTTTGGTTCTAGTTCAGGTCTAAATCAAGAATAGCAAGTCGCTATTAGAGCAATGTAAGAATAGATTTTTATAAATTTATTATTACATATTTTCATAAATTTATTATTACGTATTTTTAAATATTACATTATTTGAGCAAAAAAGTTCTTAATAAATTATGTGTGTATCCAGGCAACATAGAGTCATTCCTCAATATAATGCCCACCAAATTCTCTTTAAGGAAAATGTAGTAATCTAAATTGCTGTGATTTTTTTCCTTTTTTCTTGATAAACATGCGTTTTGATGGCTAATTTTTTTTTTTTTTTTTTAACATTCTTTTTATCAATAATATATTAAAAGAAAGTATATAAATAAATTCCAAAATGAATTTTTAAAATCTAGTCAATAATCTTTTTGCTTTTTACGTCATCATCTTAATCAATATCTTTAAAGATCTAATCTCCTTGAATACAGGACAGTTTATAGAACTACATACATTAGGGTGGATCATCCACAATGGGATTTTTTCTTTAATTTAATTTTAATAATGAAAAAAATATGCCTTATGATTTTCACGTTTAAAAGTAACATGTCTTAAAAAAATAACAGAAAAAAAAGCAAGCCTAGAGGCTTGCCGTTGAGCTTAAATTTTCAAAAAATGCCGTAGTTGACAATTAATTTACCGTTCAAAAAAAATTTGAATTTGTAGTATAAAGTAATTCATATGTAATTTGACTTGTATTTTTGCGAATATTTAAAATTAATCATTAAAATTTGTTGCATTGCCAATAACCATAAGGGTCTAAAAAATTGCTTAACTTGCCAATTTTTAAACATACTATTGATGTCAAAATACAAATTGACTTTGTATTACTTTCATTTGTTGCAAAAATATAAGAACTATAACATTATGCTGTACAAAATTAAGTTTTTGTATTAAAGTTTGGCGTCAGTGTAAACAGTAAAATCCAACGCGAATAATTATCTCTCTACTTTGCACCGAACACTGCGGTCAATACTTCTGCGATTAACTGGACATAGTAGCCAGATCGTTCAAAATGAATAGAAGAGCGTTTTTAGGATGAGCTAAGTATTGGTTCCGTTTAATCACTAATTCAATGATGGTTTTGACAACCAATTACCAATAAATGACATCTTGAATACTGACATAAATTTAAATCGTTGCATTTATCGATGAAAAAATTACATTTCGCGAAGCTGACGGGGAGCCTCGAAATCATAACAAACGGAAGTTTTACTAATCACAGTTGAAATAAAAGGGTAACTTTTTCCTCACTATTAGAATTGTAAATGAAAATAAGAATTTGAGTATCCACCCAGATATACATACCATCAAAATTTTATATACATTTTGTTTGATAATTTCATAATATCATATCTTTGTACATAACATCAGTTTAATGTAAATTCCACAAAGACGGAGAGAAACTTCAGTAGGCCTAAAAATCGTATCTGATAAAAACGCTCTAAACCTATTACTTATAAGAGGGATCTTCATTAAACAAATCTTTAACTTTTTTTTTATGAGAAAATCTGTAGGATTTTTCAAGAGATCAATTTTCTTGTTTAATTCTTGGGTTTAACTATTAAATTTAGTTTTAGCTCGTGGCTAGTGTTGAAATTCTTTCTCCTTGTTGTCATTTGTGGATAAATTTGCAAGTTATTGAATAATTGAAATTTTATTTAACTACTTCTTTTGACTTTTATTGTAACTATTTCTTTTGAGTTTTTTCTCATTCAAAAAAATTTTTTAACAGCAAATTGTAAAAAAAGATTTCTTTTTCATGACAGTTTATAAGCATCAATACTGGCGCCAAAAAAAAAGTTTCCAAAAAAAACCTTTTTTTTTTTTTTTTTTTATTTTTATGTTAAAAAGAAAGAATTAAAACTTTTAATAAAGTTCGCAAAAAAAATTTTTTTAACTTGTACAGTTTTTTGACAAGGGTAGTCGTCGTTTCATTAGCTTTTGAATCAATAGTCTACTTTTAAATAATAGGTAAATTTTTATACAAAATAATTGCCTTAAAAAATGCTTTTAGCAGAAAATTTTTTAATTTTAGGTTTTTTAGCTGCTTTTAGCTGCTTTTTTTTTTAAATTTACAAATTTAGGAAATTAATGGCGCATATATGAAATATTTTTTTAATATTCTCTTTTGTCAAGTAAAGAAAAAAATTTCTCAACTCTCTTTTTATCAAAAACTTGGCAAAAGAAAAAAAAAAGAGCTGAAAAGAGCATTGGTTGGTAAAAATGTTTTTTTATTTTTTGTTTTTTTAAAAAAAAAAGAAATACGGATTTAATAAATTTTTCTTTATTATGAATCTTCTCAGTGTGTAACATGTTAAATTTTACAGTTTTACGTAACAACATATTTATCAGATATTTATCATGTAATTACTAGACACTTTATTACATTTACATAACTGTAAATTACATAACTGTAAAATATCTGCTAAGTGAGTTCATATGAATTCCTAAGGAAATTAATAACAAACAAAGAATATTTATAGAACATTCCATGACAGTTTTTAGGGTTATCTCAAGTAATGTAGTTACCTTAGAATTACGATTATCGATTTGAAGCATAAGATAAAAATGATAAGTTAAAATAAAACAAATATTCACCTGAATAAAAAAGATAAACTTCAGGATAAATCTCATTTCATCAATTTAAGTGCTTTTATTTTTTTGAGAATTGAAAAACAATGTGTGAATGTTTATGTTAAATATGTAAATACGTAAAAGATTAAACACGTAAAAGATGTAAACACGTAAAAGATGTTAAATATATAAATCTCCTGAGGAAACCTAACCAAGAACCATAGAAAACTTACGCATTCCTTCTCAACGTTATTGTCTTTTAGATAGCGCAACGATGAATACAGCAAATGAAGTATCAAAGGATAAATTTATCCTTAGAACTAAAAGTAAACATAAGCATCTTGAAGAGTACTACGATGAGCATCTGAACGAAATACTTCCTAATAATCTCCATCGAGGAGATGTTGTATCAACTGATCGCATGCTTGGATACGCAGACTCTGTAATGGCAACTTGTGCGACGTTTCTTGTGATTCCTATAAGAAATTTACGCCACATGAAAAACACAGAAAGCTTGTCTAATTTTATTTACAACATTCGGACAGAAATTATCATGTTTTTCTTGGGTTTTATTATTGTGCTTTCGATTTGGGAAAACATAAATGTGCGAACAATGGTAATTAAACGCGTGGATGACTTTATTTTGTTTTTGGTAATACTAGAAATGTTAGTAACTAGTGTTCTCCCTTTTTCTCTATCTCTTCAAGGGCATTACCCTCATGAAAAAACCTCAATTATTCTAACATGCTGCATATTAGGGCTAATTCAAGTTATAGACATTTCAGTGATTTGCTATTCCATAGAGACACCAAGATTGTTGCATATAGATTTAAAAAATTGGTCGAAGTATGAACTCCGTAGATTTCGAAATATAATGGTTCTAAAACCTATTATAAGTATCGTTTTTCTAATTATTGGTGGTGTATGCTGTTTAATGCACTATGCTGTGTCTTGGTTATTTATTGCCTTACTTACTCTAATGCCGACATTTCGAAAGCTTTATTTATATGCGCGCCGACGATTGGATAATACCTCAAGATTAGAAAAATATCAGTTTTACGTTCATTTCTCAAAAGGCAGCATGCCGAAACAACGTGTGGAAGTCATGAGCGATGCTGCGATTGCTATTATGACATGCATATTGATACTCGATATAACGGTAGAAGAGTTTCCATCAAAAAAGGAGGTTGATGAAAGGGGGCTTAACTTTGTACTGGAGCATATGAAGTCTGCATTTTTAACATTCTTAGCAACCTTCAATATGGTTTCAATCTTATGGTATGTCAACCATACTGTGCTTCATTTGTTTAAAACGATTACCACGCTTATGCTGTACTTGCAGAAAATTTTCTTGTCTTTTTGCTGTCTCTGCCCCTTAGCTGGAAATATGATTTTGAAATTTGCTGAAAGTGGAAACGAAGACACAAAAATTGCTATCCGTTTTGCTGCATTGATTGTGTTTTGGTCGAGCGTTGCAAACTTTTTTATTTTGTTTTACGGACTGCTCACCAATAAAAAATACTTATACCAGTGGGCAGTTTTTGGTTACTTTAAAGCTAATACACGGCAGCACTTGTATACGATATTTAAAGCTTTAAATATACCTTTTTGGTCATTGTTATGCACACTAGGTACTCTAGGTCCAGCAAATGTTGCTCCGTATTTCTTGTACATAACGTTTCTTGCAGCCCCTTGTTCTTTTGTTATTGCAAAGTTTGGGCTTATGAACCACATCGGCAAAGCAATTCACCGCAGAACAACTCGTAAGTCTGAAAAAAACAGGTAGATAAGCTACAAGATAGCTTGTGAGTGGAGCAATTATCAAATGTTTTTATTTTACCCAATGGATAGAGTTTATTTCAAGAAAGTGTTTAAGTTGAGGCAAAAATCGAACATCAAATTTATGAGTTTATATAAAAGTAAACAATAGAAAAAAATCCTTAAAAACTCATTGAGGTTTGTTACTCGATGGCCCAACTTAGAGATTACCCTCGTCAGGCTTTACTACTGAGCAAAACTGAGCAAAGTAATTCGTGAACATACTCAAATTTTTTTTTAAAAAAAAAGGAAGATAATGATAAATAAAAATTTTCTTATATCTAAATATGCCATCTTAATGTGCGCAACTTTTAGTTATGTAAGTGCATAACTAAATATTTATCATCAAACTCAAAGTTTGATAATAGTTTTGTTAAATTCAAGCAAATTATCATCACAGCGTCAAACCAGGCATCTGTTATAAGTCATTGTCATAATAAACTATTTTGTTAAAAAAGTGATTGCAAAAAAAAAAAAAAAAAGCCGTCAACGGAAATAAAACTTAAAGGTTGCGTTTGAAAAATTTTTTATCATTTTTCTTTTCATATATATATATATATATATATATATATATATATATATATATATATATATATATATATATATATATATATATATATATATATATATATATAATGTCAAAAAATTAACAAGTCCACTTGCTAATTCCAAATGACTTTTTACAATAAATGAGGCAAGAGTTTTTAAAATTTTTTTTTTTGGAATTTGTAAAGTTACTTAATGGAAAGTGTATTCGTTACATGTTTTCAATCATTTATATCTCCTTGGCAGCAAGTAGTTCCGACATTAATAATTTTCCGAGCAGCTCATATGATTAATTTATTGGAATTCAATATTCCATAAACTTAAATTTTTTTCTTTTTTTTTTTAAATCTAATGGGCGACTTTGTATCAATAGAAATGCTGAACTTTTTTGTGGTATGATTTTTTTTCTTTATAGAATTAAGGAGCCTTGTGACGCTACCAAAACAAAAGCACTAGAGGGTTATTTTTAATTCTCTCGCTTTTTATTAATCACCATATTCATATAGTATTTACTCATACAGCATATACCGTAAATTTATATTACGAAAACTCAGTAAGTCGCCGTCACGTTTTAAGAGTTTCTTGTTCGAATGTGATTTTTATATTGTTAGAACGCTTTGTATTTTCATTATTGAATTAAATTTTTACTAAATCTTACGAAGGCATTAAATCTTTGTTAAGAACAAAAATGCTTAGATTATTTAAAACGAAGAAATTAAATTTACAATCATTAGATATAAGAAAATGAAATCCTTTAAAAATTATAAACAGTTTTTATTTTTTTGTTTTTAAGTTAAAATTGAAAGAATTATTTCTAAAGAAAAAGAAAAAAAAGAAAAAAAAAAAAAGGCAAAAAATGAAGAAACTTTATTTTGACCGATAAACTTTATTTTGACCGATAAACTTTATTTTGACCGACATAAAATTATGGTGAGAAATTGTTGTTTAAAAAAAAAAAAAAAAAAAAAAAAAAAAAAAATCCAACGAGTTGAATGAAATCAGAAATTCTAAAAAAATTCCATGGTTAAACTTTAAGTTTGAGAACCTCAACTGTAAAGATCGGTTGAGGTTTTCAAAGTTACAGTTCAAGTCAAGTAAAAGTAAATTCATAGTAAAGTCAAGTTTTACTTTCAACGAATTATGATTAACTCAAAATTAAACATGATTGAAAGTCATAGGGCTAAAACTCTCTGTACGTTAGCCGTCTGATAAATTTCTAGAACAACACCATCAATGGTGTTTTTTTTTCAGTTGATAAAACATATACGAACATTCATTAAGATGTACCAGTTCAATTTTTGTTTACAATTCAGGTAGCATTGACGTATACTTTTTAAAAATGGAAAAAAATCAAATATCGTGAAGTGATTGAATACTTACTTTTCGACGTTAAAAAAAAATTATGAACGATTAATCTTCACATTTATTTGCAACAGTATAAGCTTGATTGCTGAAATTAAACGTGATTCCTACTAGTCTTAATGATAATGATTGACATACTGGAGTTCCAAAAACACAAAAAATCATTCGAAAGGTTCAATATGTGGTATTAGATGATCGACGATTAGCGCGTAGCTGAATATCTGAAACTCTAGACATCTGAAAATACCAGATGAATTACATTTTACATGAAGAAATAAAGATAAAAATATTTTGTGCAAGATGGGTGCCGCATACGCTTTCAAATGATCAAAAACGTGTTCGAATGCTTATTTGATAAGCTTGTTTGGATCATTTTAAGCAAAGTAAAATAGATTTCAAGGATTGTTTTATAATTTTTGATGAAATTTGGATTCATTACTATACACCAGAACAAAAACCATTGTCGAAAGAATATATTGAAGATTGTGAAAGCGCAACAAAGAAGGCAAGGACTGCTCCATCAGCAGATAGGCTTATGGCATTAGCATTTTTATAATATGTTTTGCGACCTTTTTTTTGAGATGATTTATTTTGTTAGTTGGTTTTCTTCATAAAGGTAAAGCAATCTGTGATTTCTGAATGTTACATATGCCTTTTGGATCAACTGGTTAAAAAAAAGTCACTAGTTTATCATTTTAAAAAGAATCGTTAGAATTATTGGAAAAACCTCGGACAAATGATATTGAAGTTGAGGAAGATTATATTGAAAGATAAAACTTAAACTGCCAAAAATAATTTTTTTTATTACTTTTCTAGAAAATTATCAGACACCCCTCGATGATGAGGGGTACTGAGGAGGTTGATAAGGACAATGGGTGTTCCTCTTCGGATGTTTTTCGTTTGAAGGGTATTCCCCGATATTTTTTTTTATTTAGATTGATAAAGTAAGTTGTCAATATCTCATAAGAACTAAAATGAAAAGTGAACACTGCTAGCTATTATGGAATATGAATAATAAAGTCAATATTATGATATAAGGAACATTTAAAACTTGGAAAATATTGGTAGTGTCTAGTCCTCCACCCTGTCTCACTATGTTTTTATATCCTGATGAAATAATCACCTTTTTAAAGGATTGAGGTAAATTTGTCCCCTTTCCCTGAAGAAAAGTCATACACAATACTTTTATTTCTTTAACAAGAATAAATTCATTAATAGATAAAAAAAATTTCTCAAAAAAATTTCTCAAAAAATTTGGTTTTAAGAAAATGCAAAGTGAAGCCAACAAAGTGAGAGGGTTATATGGAATTTCATATGGCTTAAAAGTTGCACTAAAAAAAAAATTATGTATAGATATAGCATAATACAAAAAATGTAATGTAAAAGACACTATAATTGTAATAATAATGAAATACACTAGAAAATACAAATAAATTTATCACTCAGGTTTATCTCATTGTTTTATATGAATTAATGTCATCTTAATTCAATTGCTTGAGTGTTTTCATACTGCTCTTCTCAGAAGCTCTCCATAGTTTGAATCTGACTCAGAAATTGTAAATTTACTCAGATGTTTCATAATGGTGTGGTGAACTGATGTAGGTCATTTCCCAAGTACTCCTTGTAATCTTAGTTTTGTGTAAAAAAGTAACAAGGTGGTGTTTCATAATGTGACCTTTCTACCCCATTGGTAGGTTTTGATTGAAAATGATCTTACATAAATCTCAGTTTCCTAAAATAAAATGGTTAAGTGTATGTTCTTCTAAACCATATAGAGTGAATATATCTTTGACCAATCCACCTCTAATATATACCTGCCACATTATCCCACAATTACTTAGAAGACAAAACCATGTTTCTTACACAACACACTTAAAGTCACAATTTTCATCAGCAAATAAAGTTCTGGTGGAGGAGGTACATTTAATACATACATATCTCCAGCTTCATCAAGTAGACATGGATCTAAAATAATCTTGTAAAGCTGCATACCTAAATACAACTAGATATGCCTGTACTTTTTAATTGGATCAATGTATCACATATTTACTTATAAATCACAGAATTAATCCAAATCTCTCAGATGTGAACAACCACTTCTCTAAAGTAAAAATAGATAAAGACTATCCTTTCTTGGCGTTGTATAGATAAACCTTGCAGCTTTAACATAACCCTACAAGACTAGAAAGCATTTCTGAATTGAAGTTACTTTTGGTATACACTTGAATCAGATTTAGCAAAGAAGTTTTCAGCAGGTTTCAGCGGTGTTTAATTTAATTTTTTTTTTCCCACAATAAACACAAATAATCTTTAAAAGTTTAACAAGCTCTAAGTTTGTAAGGCATGCCTCATATATTAGATATGGTAGAGTAAATATGAATAAAAAATAGGTTTTGAAGATGTTTGAAAAAATATTTAATGTTTTCAATTTTTGAAACAAAAATATTATTAGTTATTGAATCTTAATTAAAGAATTTATTTCCATAACACCAATAAATTTTTTTTATGAAATTTCAAATATCAACGGGATGTTGTGATATAATGGATTACGACAGTAATGGGTTTTATTCTTAGCTAAGAAAGTAAAAAATTCCTAGAAAAGTTGTAGATAACTTTTTTACAGAGGAAAAAATTTGCTCCAATCCACTAAAAAGTTGATTTTTTCATTAGGATATGCACCAAAAATTTTGTTTGATGTGCAAATACTGATGCAAGTTAGCTACAGAACTATATTTTCATCATTAAACCAATAAACTTGTTTTAAAAAATAAATGTAATAATGATAGTAAAGTATTTTAGCTTAAACTTATTATATTTAGTTTATAGCATTGAAGGTGGCACTTGGTGAAGAAAATTCAATAAGTAAGTGTTTTTTAGAGATTAATTAATCAAAACCTGAAGCTGCACAGTTCATTTTACTCTTTATTAATTTTTTGTTAAAAATTATTTTTTCATTTAGTTGCAAATGTGGCCCTTCAACAAGGCGTTAGTGTAGAAGTAACAAAAATTAATGACAGTATATCTGGACCTCCATCATCAATTATAAATGGTGTAAGAGATATTGGTGTAATAACTCAAGTTGATGGAGCAATTAAAATTATTCTTGCAACGTTTTATTTAATTGATCATGTACGATTTCTTTATTAATATCTCCAATAAAACTAGTTTTATGAAGTTTAAATTTTATATGTTAAGTAATTTCTTATTGATTTTCTTTCTTTTTTTTTTTCTTACAAAAGTTATACTTAAAAACAATTAAAATGTAATTTTCTTGAAAAATTAGTCTCTTTTTTTTTCAAGTCTGTGAGCATTTTTTAAAGGTAACTTTGCATTCAGTAAGTGGGACAGCTGGGCTGCATGGTCAAGTTAAATTTAGTTTTAAAAATAGTTCAGCTCTGTCATTTAACTTGTCTGGAAGTAAAATTGAAGAAGTTTATTTAAAAACAAAAGATCTGGTGAAAGAAATTTCCTACTTTGTTCCACATCAATTTACTGCATTAGAAGAAATAGAAGTGTTTGTTAATCTTACCAGTAATTTTACTTTTATTTTTATAACTGCTGTTAAAGTTCTTTTGTTTTTATGATAATTATGATAAAATGACTATATTAATAATGATAATAATTATAAAATGATGATAGTTATAACTAAAATACATGAAATTTTCATCAATGGTAGCTCAATGCTATACAAATCATTAAAACAATCCATAGAACTCAAGTATAGTGTTTTACACAAAACTAAGAATTTATTTTTATTATACTTTTTTTACAATTTTTTTTTTAACAAATTTTTAATATTTATAGAAGAATATTACAGTTCAGAAACAGAATGTCCTGAAAGAAAAAATGTGTTTTCCATTTTCGAATGTGGCTATGCCTTCAGTCAATTTACAAAAGGTATAAAATTAAATTTTTTTAGTTTTCAATTAAGATTTTGTAATTTTTTATCAATTTTAAAATAAATTGTATCAGAAATTTGATTTATTAACATGATAACATTAATACGTTTAATTTTTTGTTTATTAAAATCATAAATTGTAATGAAGAAGACTAAATAAAGTGCTATTTGTTAATACAGTTAACAATTCAAATATCAAAAATCCACTGAATTTCTTTATTTAAAATTACTAAAGCTAGATAGATAAACTAGATAAAACTAGAATTATTTTATTTACAGTTATTAAAGCTAGATAAACTAGATAAAACTAGAATTATTTTATTTACAGTTACTAAAATTAGATAAACTAAAAATTAACATAAAAAAGAAATGAGATATCCAAATCTTTTCTTTGTTATTGATTTCACAACTATAAAATCATTATAACAATTCAAACTCTTGATATTTATAATAGGATTAGATCATTCTAAAATTAGAAAACTCTTTTTTTTTACAAATAAGCATGAATGTTTCAGTTGCAGGTTAAGGTTGCAGCTTAGGAAGGTGTTACATTAATCAACATTTAACAAATAATTTTTTCAACTGGACTTTTCAAGATACTTATTTTTCTCAAAAGGTTTTAAAGTTTTTCACAAATGTAGTTTCTCACTGTAAGTTTTCATATCATATTGAAAATGTTACTTTTTCTAAATATTTAGAGTTGCAATTTTTATTTCTACAACCTATTAACAGTTCATCGCAAAGTATATATGATCCTCCATTTGGGTGTTCTTTTAATAAAGATGGTCGAGTTTTTTGGAATGATCAACAAACGTTTTACAATGAACCAGAATATACATTCCTTTGTAAAGGTAAATTGGTTTTATAGAAATGTCTATGTTCCTGGCAGGTAATGTTACTAATTGATTTTAAGGGATAGAACTTAACTCCTTGCAAGTTTTTCTTTTGTGACGAACAGTTCTTAAAACTTTTATTTTTTTCCAAAATTCTACAGGCCATTTTTCAGGTTATTTTATTCCAGGAATTTTATATTTTAGCAGATTAATCCAAGTCAGTTTAAGACTTAAAGAAATTTCTACAACTTTTCTTTTCCTAAATTTTTAAAAATTTCATTTTTTTTCTTTCCTTTTCTTAAAACTTTTCATTTTCCAGACAGAGTTAATCCTAGGTTCTTGAACCCTTGATTTTGGTTGAATTCTAAGTTGAAATAGATACTTTATTTTGTGTGTAATTAGTGTAATTAATAGTCTGCCAGTATCTTAATTTATCATAGCAAAAACATATAGATACTCTGAGGCCACAGACTATGTATATACCTTGATAAAGTAATACTCTATAGTATGTGATAACAAGGGTGTTTTTCTGCCAGGGACTAGTAAATATGAGTTACTTTTTAGATCTATTTTACTATCCAATGAAGGAATTTTTGGTATTTTTGCTTTTTGCCTCTCAAATAATTTTAAACTAACTTTTCATTGTTTAAAATCTTACAGGAGTCATTTTATTGATTTAAATTAAAAGGTTTTTGTCATGAAACATTGTTTTTCAACCCTTTAAACAGAAAGATTTTTGAAAACATTAATGTCCCAGGTTGTAAGACTAAGCAAATTAACTTTCTTTTTGTTCATTTAATTTTAAAGTTAAAGAATACAAATCAGTGGTTCAGACTTACATGGAAAGTTATACTTCAAGTTTAATACAGCTAGATCTACAATCGTATAGTAATTGTCAGCTGATATGTGGTTTGCAAGGACATAAATTAGCACTTTATGATGATCAGCTCAATAGTTGTAAATGCTTAAATGGTTCATTGGAGGATTATTCTGAGTGTTTTTTGCCTGATTTTTGCATGAAGGTATTAAAAGTTTTCATCTTAACAGAGAAATTATTTATTGATCGCTGATTATCATTTTAGTTGCGTATTAGTGAGTTTTAATATTCATATTTTTTATTTCTTGTGCTCTTTTGAATTTTGAAAAAGATCAGTTTCTGCAAAGATTTTATTTTTTTGAAAAAAATTTATTTTTAGCTCTTTATCGCTTCTCCAGAAATAAATCCATTTCATAGTGGAAATTCCAATCAAACTTTTTTAGGGAATGATATTGAAATAAAATTTATGGGGGGTTCTAAAAACACAAGTTATATTGTATCAGAAAATGGAAAAAAGATAAGATGTCAAAAACCTGTTCTTTCCCTGAAGCTTAATGTACCTGGTGTACATGAATTTAGAGTTCAATATGATGGTATGCTGTATTCTTTATGATAAATTTTTTACAAAAGTTTTTTTGAAAGGTTGCTGAAATTATATATTTTAGAATAATATGAAGATAAAAACTTAGCAAAAAAATTAACTTATAAATTTATTTAGCAGAACTTTTTTAATTTCAATTCTATTTAACATAAAAAAATATAAAAACTTATTTGTAAAGCCTTTTAAGTCTGTTTTTTGTAAAACAAAAAAAAGGACTTTAAATGCAGTTTTACATATATATATTATTTAAGAAGTATATAAGAAGTGAATAAGAAGTAAATAAGAAGTAAATAAGAAGTATAATAAGAGTGTTGTGTCTCTCAAAATGTAAACTATGTAAACTAAATATAGAAATTTTTGTAGGTTAATAATATAATTTGATTTTATTTTTTTAAGCAGTAGTTAATTTTTACTGGTTGGATAACATCATTTTATTAAGTGCTTTCTTCATTTTAAATTGAATAACATCTTTAAAAATCTTTTTTTCATCTTTTAAAGGGTATGGCTCCTTCAGTGTTGGGCATACAATTACTGTTATTGAGTCAAGCAGTTTTCAGGTGCCACTATTCCAGAATTTTTCACGCACTGAAGTTGTTTTTCCAACTTTTTACATATTGGGGAGTGAAGTTCTTAATCTGACCGTTAATATTGTATCAGATAAATCTGAAAATTTAGTCCACTTTCCTGTTACAGGTTTAATTTTTTTTTAAACTTAATAATTAATATTGATATAAATTTTTAATATTAATTTTAGAAGTAAACTCCAATAAATTTGAAATATGTTTTTTACTTTTATTTATGAGTTTTCTTTGAATAGACAGCTCAAACTTTGTATCATTTGGTGCAGATTTTCTGACTCCTACAATTGATATTGGTAATGCTACTAGTTCTTCAAATAAAACTTTGTGGGTCAATTTAAATAATCAAGTTACCGAAAGTGGAAAACTTATAGGGTTTGAAGCATTTGTTGAAAAGCCTGGACTGATTACATTTGTGGTAAAAATTTACATTCACGAATAACTATTTGACTCTTTTAAAAGAAAAGCAACTCAAACATAAAGTTTTCAAGAAAAATACATTTTTTTTTTTTCAGTTCAGGTTTAACTACCATTTTCAAATCTAAATTATAGAATTACAATAGAAAAAGTAGTTGCTCAATTTTTAAAAGAAATTTAATGTGTACTCCTTCTTTTTCTTCATTATTTATAAAAAAATGTTAAAATTTTTGTAGATCTTAGAGATGTTTTGCCAGGATGGTCTGCTAGATTATATTGCAAAAAAATGTGTTCAATCACCTTTAAGTCTTTATCCAGGTATAATAAATGTTCCAAATGTTGGGAGCTCATATTTTGTTGAGTCTCATGAGTTTGTGGAAGCTGGAAAAGTTCTGGAATCATTAGATGTTTCACTAAGAATTAAGTTCATGATGGACTCAACTGCTTTGAACTATGGTAGGAGAAAAGTTTTTTTAAAAGTTAATTTTTTCATCATTCATTTCATCAACTGACTTTATTGTTTTAATGAATAGTAGAAGAAAAGTTTCATAAAAAGTAATAATGATTTTATTTTATGTAGTTTGTAGCTTTTTACAATAAATTTTTTTTTAAAACATTAAGGTGTTATAAAAAAAAGATTTTTTTTTTCTTAGAATTTACTTAAACAAAATCTCTTATCTTAAAATTAATGCAAAGTTAATCAAGCTTATGCAAAGGTATTTAAACTTAACCCTTTCAGGACTGGCTTATTTTGAGCAAAAATATTTTATTCTTCTTAGATTTGTCAAAAACTGAACATAAGAAAGCTTTCAAAGTACAATATTGTTTGAAATATTATGGATAAGACAGTGGAAACCACAATCTGGACTTTGAGAAAAAAATTCATATTCAGTTGCATCAGATCATATAAAATTTAAATTGCACTTTAAAGTGTCACCGGTCTTGAAAGCATCACCAGTCCTGAAAGGGTTAATGTAAGCTCAAGCATCTCGAAACTATTTTTCTTACAAGACATTATGATACGAGATCTCGAAATGACACTGAGTTTCGAAAATAGTTTCGATCGAGATCATGGTTTTCACAAGTTTCGAGAATTTGTTTCAAGAGGTTACAAGAAGTAACAAGTTTCTCGATTGAGAATTGGGTACAAAATTTCCTTTCTCAAAACATGACAATATTATGAGAAAAACAAGAAATAAACGAGATTTAAAATATTTTTTTGATGTTTTTTTGAGATATTACAACACAAGTTTTCTAATTTTTGAAAATTATTTGAACAAAAGTTTTTCTAAAGTTTGAAAATTATTTGAACAAAAGGTTTTTTGTTCATTTTTGTACCTAAATTTTGATTAAGATAACAAAACACTATTTCAATGGCCACCTAAGCAGCCATTGGCAGTCCTCATTGTGAAATATTCAACTCTTTTTTCAGTTTCTACCGAATTAAAGGAAAAGTTGTATCTGGCCAAGAACTTGGCGATTTCTTTGTCTCCTTGTAGCTGCTCTTTGTCCTGCGGCTTATATTTCATGTATGCATCAATGTTTTTGGCTTTCTCAGGTGTTGATGGTCCTACCAACATCCTCTTTTCAATGCCTCTATCCAAGACTTTAGGTGTATGTCCTCCTTGCTCTTGCTCGTATTGCTCATCTTTGTCATATAACTGAAAATTAAAAAAGTAATAATAAGTGCCTTTTTTTGTAAAAACTAAAAAGGTTTTGGATTCATAAGTAATTAAAAGAAAAATGATTCGAAAGTCCTAAATCAACAATAAAATAATTAATGTTCAATAAAAATAGCTTGATAAAGATTAATTAAAATGATTTAAAACACCAATTCACCTGCTCTAGATTCTGATAGGCAATATCTCCTTGGCACTTTTTCTCTGCCTTTTCTTTTTCCAAAGCCAGCCAGATCACTGAGTGAGAACTAATCATGCCTCATACCACTGGTGTAATCATGCCTCATACCACTGGTGACGCCTCATACCACTGGTGTTTCCATCTGTAAGCTTGGAGACATGGCCACAGTTGTCAATGTTGCACTTCGCAAAAACTTTTTCAATGGCATTCTCAATGACTCTTTCTTCAGTAAAGTGCTTCCATATTTCTGTCCTTGGACAAACCATGTTGTCAGACTAAAAGTATGAAATGAAATATCACTATCAAAATCAAAAAAAAAAAAATTTCAAAAAAAAAATTTTCCAGGACAATAACTAAATACATCCGATTGTTAAAAAGTTCCAGGAAATACAAAAGAAAAACTTTCTTGGAAGATGATTACCAAAATTTGTACTGCAATTAGCCAATGACTTCAATACAAAATTTCATCTACATGACAATTCAAATATGTAAGTGTAAATATAACTGTTTACTTCACTGACATCATTCACTTATAACTTTTAACTTTGTCATCTTATTAAAAAACTTAAATATATTTTTAAGTAATGAACTAAAGTAAAAAGACACAACAAAATAAACAATAAATTACAAAAATATATAGTAATAAAGTGTTTTCTTACCTGATTCTTTGTAAAAAAGATGATAGTATTGTTGAATAACAAAAAAATATTATATATTTAATATAATTTGAACTAATTTCATTAAACTTTTAAAGTTTTTTAACTTTTAGTTCTGTTTGTATTGCAAAAAAAAAAAAGAATTCAGCTGTTGCGCGCGTCAATTGTCCCAAAAATGCGTACTTTATAGGGATTAACTAGTTTATCCCTTTTTTTTTTGACAAGTCATTACAAGAAACTTGTAATATCTTGTAATATCTTGAAATTCTTGCTCTATCTTCAAATGAAGTAAATACAAAGATTCTTGTAAATAACCTTGAAAAGAATCTCATAACTCTCAAAAAAAACTCAAAAATATCTCCAAATTTTTGAGATTTTTTGGTGAATTTTCAAACCAATCTCGTAACTTCTCGTATCATCTTGTATCATATCGAAATGAAAATCTCAATTGAAAATTCCCAAAATATTTTGAGACGCCTGAGCTTAGATTAATGTGAAGGAATTCAAACTTAATCTGAAGATATTTAAATGAAATGGGAATGTATTTAATTCTAATGTTTTATCTCAGCTCTTCACGTTCTTGTTAAAAAAGACTAAACTTTTTATACTATTTATTTGGTTACAAAATAATACTTTCCAGGGTATTATATGCAAGCTGTCAGCCAGGATCTCTACCTTAATGAAGGAGACTTAGTTGGTTGGATGAGTCATAATTATAATGGTGGAGTTATTGGTATGCAACTGAGTTTGGAAAATGTTTTTGCCATAAGTGGAAATTTTGCTGAGTTAGATGAAATTTTGTGCTATCCTTCCTTGTCCATTATAAAAGGCAATCAACATGTTTTGACAGTAGTGGTTGAAATCCCAAGTTACTATGAAGTCTCTGCAGGTGCTAAAAATTTTTCTTCAGGTTTTCATGTTTATAAAAATATCTATTTTTTTAGTTATTTATCTCTTAAAAGCAAACTTCCTTTTTGTCTTTGGTAGATAAGGTCGTAATAAAACCTAAGTGGAAAAAAAAGATTATTTGAAATCATAATTATAGATCTATATACAATAATATAAAATGACAGCATATTGTAAGATGTTTCATTGCTTTTTTCCAAAATGTCTTTAATATTTTTTTTTAAATATGAAAATAAAGTTATAAAAAAATATACACAAGATTAAAATAATTTATAAAAAACCTTTTGTACACTTTTTACATTGCAGTTTGCTGGATTAGAAAATTCATTTTTATGAATATTTGCAAAATTCATGGAATATTTTTGCAGAAGTTTCTGCCTTAAATGATAGATCATTTGGATTTTTTGAAAAACATAATAAATGTATAAGGTTATTTATAATATTTGTGACAATATGATTAGAGAATAAACAATTTGAATCTGTTTTTTTTTTTTTTTTGCTAAAGCAAATACTGTGCATTACTGCAGGTATTTTTATTAAATTTAAAAAAAGGGTTTGTTTTAGACATATCTGGCTCTTGGTACTTCAAAGTTCATTCACTAGATACTGATAGAGGTATTTCTTATGTTCAACTGGTTGATGATGTTTCTAATGTCAAAATAGCAACCTCAGATGAAGTTGTATATACAAATCAACTATTTCGTATTGAAGTTAAAATGGATGCAGGTGTTCAATTTGCAAGGTGTCAATTTAATTTTCTGTTTGCATTTAATATGCATGAGTTTAAAAACTTTTGCAGATAATTTCATAAAAAACGAAAATTATGAGTTTTTTTATTATGGTTTTTTTTTTAGTGTTTGCATTAATTGGGGATTAAAACCAAACAAGTATAATAAAAAAAACCAATTGATATGTGATGTGGCAACTAGTTCTCTAATTATCTGGTATAGCTATACTGAATCAAGTATCTTTAATGTACAAGTTGAAGTATCAAGTACTTTGACCAATAAAGTAGTAGCTGTGTCAAATTTCAGCATTGCTGTTTGGTCAAAAAACATTTCATTGCCAATAGTTTTTTGCGAAGAAAATAAAAACTTTTTGACATCAGATGAACCTATAAGCCCTGTTATTGTTGGTGATCCTTTGTTAATTGAGTTTTTGATGTCTGGTTATGGTTTAGTTGAAATTAGCATATTATGCAAGGGTGTTTCAGTTTCAACCTCTTCAAATATATCTCTAGTATTGTCTGGAACATCAGTGATTATTTTTAAAACCCTAAATTTTTCTTTAGTCCCTCAAGTTGTTAATGTCACAATTTTGGTTAAAGGTGGAGAATATAATGTTCTCTCACAATTAGCATACATTGAAGAAATGGTCAACAACCTTGAATCAGTAAATGTGCCAGCCAATCAGAGTGTTGGTTCAATTGTAACTTTTGACCTGAGTGCTGTTACTGGAACTAATATAACTTTTGTTCTTTATCCTTTTGGGAAAAATGATACAGCGACTGTGAGTGGTGTAGCTGTAAAGAAACTTGAGTATTTATATGATGTTTCTGGTACAGTTTACCCTACAGTTTGTTACAAAAACAGAGTTAGTAATGATTGCTATGACTTGACACCGATATTTTTATACGTTCCAGAAAGTTTTTGCAAGGTATTAATTCCAACTGTCTTGTATCCAGGACCTGCATATATTTTATATTCATACTATGGTATTGGAACATTTAAAGTTGATTTAACAATTAGCAACTCAAATTTTTACAAGAATGTGTTAATGTATCATGAAATCAAAGTCAATAGCTCAATAGGTTTAAGGGGAGTGGCAAGTGCAGATATTGAGATAGGCGTTTATGATATTTGTATTTCAATTATTTTTTATTCCTTTTCAACCACGTGTTGTAATACCTCTATTGTGGAAAACAAAATTGCAAATTTTACTGTTGGATTAATGCAGATAGGCAAAGTTCAGAAGTCTTTTGTTCTTGGTGAAGTGCTAAGGTTAAGTTTTAACCATAGTCAAACAGCTATGACAAAATATTTGGTAGATTTTGGGGATGGTACATCCGTCACAACTTTAGAAAAGGTTTATGATTACATTTACAAAGGTTCATCAGAAGTTTGTTATACACTAAATGTATCAGCAGTAAATTCAGTTTCATTTGCTAACTGGAAAAAAAAAATTTGTTTGATGCCATTTCTGATACCCATAAAAAATTTGAAAATGAACAACACTTTTGGAATAGCTTCTTCAAACATTCTCCTTCGAGTGTCTTTCCTTTCGGGCAATTGGTTTACTTGTGTCTTTGATTTTGGTGATAAGACAAATGCATCAGTAAGTTATAATGAAAATTCAACCAAAATAATTGAAGTGTTACACCAATTTCAAGTTGGAGCTTACAATGTAAAAGTTGACTGCCATAATGAAATGTTTTCTGCCAATGTAAGTGCTCAAGTATTATCTCAAAATGTAACCACCATTCCTTATGTAGTCATATATGGTACATGTGATAACAAAACATTTATTGAAGGTATTAAAGTAGAAGAGGGCTTATTTTATCCGATATGCCCTATTTTTATTCAAATTAGTGATCAGCAAGGAATTAATGTTACAGTAAAATCTGAATTATTCATCGATGGACTAAGTCAAGGAGTTAAAAATGCAACAAATGGTTTTGTTTTCCATTATAATGTAGTAGAAGGGCAGGGTAAAGTTAACATTATTTCTTCAAACCTTGTTAGCCAAAATACTAAAACAATAACTTTTTTATTTGCATCACAAGTTAGAAATTTCACGTTTATTTTGTTGAATAAAGAACCTGATACCTTCACACCTACATCTTTTTTTGTTGAAATTCTAAACTCTGCATACAAACCAAGTTTTGAGATATGTTATGAGTCCAGTAAGACTGTGTTAGATGGCTGTACACAAATTTTAGCGCCAAAGAAAGGTTCTCAATTTCGGCTGTCTTATCAATATTTAAAGATAGGAATTTATACAGTACAAGCTACATTCAAAAATGCATTCTCGAGTATTTCAAATAATATCACATTTCCTGTCAAAAGTTACAAATGTGAAAAACCTGTTATTAAAGTTGTTTCTGTGCTAGGAAGCAATATTGAGGAAGCTAAACAAAATGCAAACTTTTTCAAATGCAGAGAAATCCTGTTTAAAATAAATGTTATGACTGATTGTGAAAGACCTAATACAACACTAGTGAACAAAATAATAATTTTTTTAGTAAGTAGTAGCAGTAGTGGTGCAGATAGCAAGTCAAAAGAAATTGTTGTTCCTGAAAAAGAAATAGGTGTGGTTTAGTTTTAAATCTTTGTTTTTTGTCCATCTGTTAACCTTCCGTCAATTTTTATTCATCCATTATCTATCAGTTATCTATTCACTATCTTTTCATGACTTTTATTATTAAGTTATTATAAGTTTGTCCACTTTTTTCCATTTAGTTATTTAACATCCATTAATTATCTTTATCCATTAACCATCCATTTTCCTTCCATTATTTTTACACTAACTTTATCTATCCATTATACAACTTCTCTCTTTAACCGAACATTTTTTATTCATTTTTTGTATATTTATTTATTATTCATGCATTATATTTATCCAATTATTTTTTATACATCCCTTAAATTTATCCATTATCTTTACACAATCATTTTATTTATCCCTTATTTGTTTATCCATGATTCATAAATTATCTTTAAACAATCATTTTTCATACCTTTTTTTAAAAATTTTTTTTATATTTTGCTTGTATCTAGGACTTGTTTTCAAAATACACCCTAAGGAATTGGATTATGGATACTACAGTGTTGTTTTTACCTCAGCCATGCAGGATAAATACAGCAAAGTTGATGTTGATGAGGCAGTATCTAAAGTAACTGGTTATTTTTCTGTTAAACCATGTGAACTTAAAGCAGTGATTACAGAAGGATATGCACAAGCTTACAGAAAGGGAGGTAGGCATGATTTGGCTGGAACATTTTTGTATAAATCTAAAGTGATTTTAATAAGTCAATTATAGTGATATTTATATCTATCATTACAATTGTCCTTGTCATAAGAATAATATAAATAGCATCAATTAAAATCAAAGTCTTTTTTTTAAATAAAAATGTTAGCATGATATCTTTTTAATGGTATCTAAAGTACTGAGAAGTGGAAGTTTATTTGCACTTTTTTCAGATGTCATATCTATTGATGGATCTAACAGCTATGATCCTGATGATTTAAATGCAGCCATTACTCCAACATGGTTTTGCTCTAACACTGGTGCTATGGATAACTTTACTGCATTTGAGAATGCCACAATATTTTTTGGAATAGATCCAAGCAAGACAAGCAATACTTCAAAAGATGTTTCACTACAAGGTTGCTATGGAAATGGAAAAGAAGTTATTAGACTTGCTGATAAAGGTTTTTTTGCTTTTAAAATTTTCCTTTAAAAACAACTTTTATTAAATTTATTTACATTAAAAGATTCTTAAAAGAATATTTTTTATATTTGCTTAAATTTAATACAAAATTGCTTTCCTTTCACAATCAGTGAATAAAAAAGATAAATATATTAAAAAAATTACAATAAAATACAATAAAAGATTTATAAAAAAATAATGTAATAAGTACAATAAAGGAATTGTTGCTCTACTTTGATACAAAATTATTTTCCTTTCGCAATCAATGTTTCTTCTTATTCTTCTATTATTATTCTCATTATTCTTATTAATATTCTTATTATTATTCTTTTTCTTCTTGCTTTGATTACTATTATTGTTCTTATTCATCATCATCCTCATCATCCTCATCATCCTCATCAGCTTATTGTTATTAATATCATTATTATTATTATCATTATTATTATTATTATTATTATTATTATTATTATTATTATTATTATTATTATTATTATTATTATTATTATTGTTGTTGTTGTTGTTGTTATTATTATTATTATTATTATTATTATTATTATTATTATTATTATTATTATTATTATTATTATTATTATTATTATTATTATTATTATTATTATTATTATTATTATTATTATTATTATTATTATTATTATTATTATTACTATAAATTGTTATTAGACCAACTTTTATTTTAAAGCATAGTGGTAATGTTTAAGAAAAATGTTTTTTTAAGATCATCAAGATCAGCTACAAAGTTTTTTCCATGTAAAACAATATTTTATATTGTTACAAAAATTGAAAGAAGTAAACAATAAAAAAGATTAAGGTTTTGAAAGCCAAACACAATTAAAACAAATAACAAACCAAAAAATAGAAAACCAACAGCAAATAAACAAGAAAAAACAAAAATACCAAGCACCCCTCGCTGTTCTATGTGTTTATTTCTTGATCCCAATATAAACAAGCTTAGATTTTGTTTTTGATTTTTGCTTGTTAGATTTTGAAAAGAAGTAGTAACTGATGAGAAGGAGGATAGTGGTTGTAATGAAAATAGGAGGATGTAGAGGATGACAAGGGCATTGAGAATAATTTTGACAAGGGCATTGAGAATTATGCTTTAAAGCTAAAAAAAGTTTGTAAAACAAAATTTTCTTTGTATCCTTTTTAGGCCAATATGGTTCAAAGTTGTACATAAATACAGAGTCAATGCCAATTGGATGCTTTGATGTGATGTTACGAATTCAGAAGCAGAATGATTTTTCAAAGACACGTCAAGCTTTACAACCATTTGAAGTTTGTTTGCAAAAAAGTAACACATTACAAATACAAGTCAGGTTAAGAAAATAAAATTTTCCCTTTAATTTTAAAATCTTTGATTTTAATTATTCATTTTGTTATTATTTTTATCTAGTTTTTTTGTTTTTTTATTATTATTATTATTATTATTATTATTATTATTATTATTATTATTATTATTATTATTATTATTATTATTATTATTATTATTATCATTTTATTATTATTACTTTTATTTTTTCTAATATTATTAAGAGTTTTTTTGAACAGAGATAAAAATGCTAAGAAAATATTTTTTTTTAATTTTTTAAAATTTTTTTCTGTGATTTATTTCTCAGAGGGTTTTATTGAGCTTGGTTTTCAATAAAATAAAAGTTTTTAAAATTTTTTTTTTTCTCTAGCTGTTACCAAAACTGCGAAGCAACTATTCAGCATAACACAAAATTGTGCATTCATTCAAATTTATCAGAAGCACAGAAGAATCTAGCAGTAAATTACAATTGGCAGATTTTCATATGGAATCCAGAAACACGTTATACTGATGTAACAACAGAGTTTAACAATAGTACCACTACAAGTCTGAAATCTCAACATCTCTGTATAAATGCTTACTCCCTTAAACAAGGCAAGTTTTGAATTATTATAAAAATTAGTATATGAGTTATAAATAAACAATTTATGTTACATTAATGTTTAATAATGTTATTAAGGGCGCAAATACAAGTTCTTTGTCAATGCTCAAGCTGTTGGTTTTGATACAAGCATTGGTGCTTATATCTCTACGGTTAATAATGCTCCAGATACCACAGAGGCTTGGTGTTCAATAGTGCCTAAAATTGGTATTGCAACTGTAACTAGCTTTAATATAACTTGCAATAATGTTATTGAAGTAGACGTACCATTAACATATAAGATTTATTTTAAATGCCGCTTAAATCAAAAGTGGAAGCTGCTGACTCTATTGTCTTCAAGTTAGTTTCTTTTTTTCCTTTTTTTGATATCAATAATAAAAAAAAAGATGATAAGTTTATTTGTCGTAGATAGCTGTGAAGTTAGTCTAAAACTTTTTTTATGCTTTTGGAAGTAAAATTTTTTGTTTTTTAACTTAAAATAAGGTTAAGAGTTGTAAATAAACTGTATAGAGTAACCTTTTTTTTGATCTAATTGAATTTAATGTTACAGATTCTTATATAACAAACTTGAAGTTGCCACAAGCAAGCGTAGATCAAAATTGTTCATGCATGTTACGCGTAGTTGCAATGGATTTGTATGAATCAGTATCAGATCCAATACAAGGTTTTGGATTGGAAGTTAAGGTAACATATCACATGCCAGGCAAGAAAAATTTTCAACAAGAAAAGATGTTAAAAATTTAAATAGGAAAATGAAATTTAATCAAAAAAAAAGAGCTTCTTGCCAGACAGAAAAACTAATTTTTTTAAGATTTTTAGCACTACACAAAATATAGTTTTCTTGCAACAAACACAACAGCAAGATAAGATATATCCATTTTAGTAAAAAAAACTTTCCATTTACAAATTTTTCCGTTTTGAAGTTGACATTAAAAACTGCCTAAAACATATTTACACATATTACTGGTAAAAAAATATCATTTAGAATTATTAAAACTACATAACATTATTGAATGTTCTAGTGCTTTCTATAATTGAATTACACTCCTCTTTGAACCTTTCAGACAATTGAAACCGCAATTGAGGTATTAAAATTAGTTGCTGCACACATTCTTCTTCACACTTTCTATCCTAACATAGGCTTCTTAAAGTACCCTTTTCACATTCTTATCACAAACCTAATTGTTCTAACTGTTCATCAAACTAATAGCTCTTCCTTTAAAAGAGTGCAAATTAAATGGCTGAAGTATGGTGCCCTCAATTGATGATCTTCAAGAAACTGTTTTTCTATTGTTGATTTATTTCCCATAACAACTATCACTGTATTGTCTTCCATAGCTTTCACAAAACTGTCCTCTGTAACAGCTGCCATCATATCCTGAATCACTTACCGTGTTCTCATAAGATTCTTCATTGTAATTGATTTCAATTTTGTTAACTTTATCTTTGTTAAAAACTGGTGTTCCACAATAACTAAACCAAAATTCACTTTTCCTGACAAAGAAATGGAACAACTTCCTCCTAGTAACTTAATAGAACTCATTCTGAGCATTATATCAACTCTGAATGGTCAGAAATCTACTAACATAATTTCATCAGGTACTTTGATCCCATTGATCTCAAGAGCCATGATTGCTAATCAACAACTCAAATGTTCTAGTACTCCTCATTATGCTTTAGCACAACGGAACAAGTTTATGACCAAAAAGAAATTTTCTTGCTAAAGATCAAATTTAACTTTAATGAAAAAGTTAAAACATTGATACAGCCAAAATTTAATAACAAAAAAATGTTTTCACCCTGTCAAAGGCATCATGGCCAAAAAAGTAGCCAATGCTGTTCAAATATATATATATATGTGTGTGTGTATGTATATATATATATATATATGTATATATATATATATATATATATATATATATATATATATATATATATATATATATATATATATATATATATATATATATATATATATATAGATAGATAGATAGATAGATAGATAGATAGATAGATAGATAGATAAAAAGATATATAGATATATAGATATATAGATACATAGATATATAGATATATAGATATATAGATATATAGGTATATAGATATATAGGTATATAGATATATAGATAAATAGATATATAGATAAATAGATATATAGATAAATAGATATATAGATAAATAGATAAATAGATAAATAGATAAATAGATATATAGATATATAGATAAATAGATAAATAGATAAATAGATATATAGATATATAGATATATAGATATATACATATATACATATATACATACATACATACATACATACATACATACATACATACATACATACATACATACATACATACATACATACATACATACATACATACATACATACATACATACATACATACATACATACATACATACATACATACATACATACATACATACATACATACATACATACATACATACATACTTACATACTTACATATATACATGCATGCATACATGCCTATGATGATAATAACAATAAGCTGATGAGGATGATGAGGATGATGATGATGATGATGAATAAGAACAATAATAGTAATCAAAGCAAGAAGAAAAAGAATAATAATAAGAATATTAATAAGAATAATGAGAATAGTAATAGAGAATAAGAAGAAACATTGATTGCGAAAGGAAAATAATTTTGTAACGAAGTAGAGCAACAATTCCTTTATTGTACTTATTGCATTATTTTTTTATAACTCTTTTATTGTATTTTATTGTAATTTTTTTTATATATTTTTTTATTCACTGATTGTGAAAGGAAAGCAATTTTGTATTAAATTTAATATATATATATATATATATATATATATATATATATATATATATATATATATATATATATATATATATATATATATATATCTTTCAATTTATGTTTATTAATATTATGCTTATGTTGTTGTATCATAAGTTGACGTTTTTTTGAAGTTGTAAAAACTTTTTCAAGAGTTTTTTAATCAGAAATTTCCATAACTGCCAAGCTTCCAGAGGTTTACTATTTTTCTAAGATAAAAAGTATTTTCATATTACGCTGACATGTGGTATTTTTTTGCACACCATATCAAAACATGTGCCTGTTGCATATAGAAATTTTGTATATATGCTTTTAAATTGATTTGATCTGAAATTGACAAGATATTGGTCATGTCTTAAAACTGTTTTATTGGTAGGTTGTTGATAAGACAGCATTTGTGTTAAGATTATAAAAAGGATTTGTGTTTTTTATTTTTGCTTTTCCCATCCTCATCTGGAAATTCAATATTAAATTAGATTTCAACAATTATAAATGTGTAAGAAATTTTGATTTTATTTTTTAAAAACAAACAGTAATTAAGCTTAACATTAACCAAAAGTAAAAAAAAAGTTAGGAAGACAGTTTTCATAAAAACTAACTTTTTGTTTTTAAAGCTAACTTTTCATTTACTAAAAAAAAAAAAAAAATAGTGAAGAAATAAAAAAATTGCGAAAGATTTTTTTAAACTTAGGTTTTACCAGTTGGTGAAATGGAAAGAAAAAGTTACCAACTTTACAATTCGGAATGTAGAAAAGTTCCAGGTAACTTTTCTAATTTATATACTATAACCAGGAAAACTTTATTTATATTTAATGGGTTATTTAATTTTAGAAGTAGTAGTTTTACAATATGAATATTTTATTAATATGCTTTACTTAGATAAAACTCAAATAGGTTGAAACCACCATCAAACTCAAAACATAACTTTAAATCTTTAATTGATCCTTACTAATTTCTGCTTGGTACAATATTGGCCAGATTTTTGAGGTGATCTTGACAAATAACTTCATTTCTTAAAAAATTGCAATTTTAAGGATAATTGCATTCTCATGTTACTTTTCGCCACATCTATTTTAAATATTATTCTTCTATATTTTTCTAACAATTATAACTCATAGGTTTTCTGTTCCAATACAGCCTGGTAAATTTTCTTATCAATCAAGTATTTTAAGTTATTTTGTTAATAAACTGCTGCCATAATACTGATGCATATGGCTGTATAATCTTGCTTGAAAATATTTTTTATGAGAAAATTTAAATTTCATCCCTGAAAAAAACTGATTTTTGGGTAGGAAATGTTTTTATTTGCAGATTTTTTAATGTTGCTACAATCATACCAACAGCTACTCAGCTCCTTTCCTTCTGATATTTTGATTATTTGTAACATCTTTTGTATTTGATTTATTTGAAACCTGCATATCGTTATTGATTGCATTTTTCTTTATGTTTATGAAATATTTATTTCAGAAAAAAATAAAATATTTATAACTGAGAATTTTGATATTAAAAATTAATGAAAATTTTATTTAATGACTGAATTAAGAAATTTAAAGAAAACACGGGTCTCACAAAAATTTGTACCAAACAGATTGCAAACACTCAAGCAACACACTCTGCAATATCTGTTTGGTTTGTGGTCCATCAGCTCTCAATTATTGATGCACCTTGTCAGCTGCCAACAACCAGTTTTGGTTTCCATTTTGTGTTACATGACAAGAAGGTAAACAAGGCAACTCTCCTGGCAAAGCTTAAATTCCAGCATGCAACTTATGATGTCTAGCAATTTCTCGGCATCCAAGCCTAAAACAATTGTTAGACTGTCATACTTTGTTCCATTGACATATGGTTTTTTTATCAAAATTTGCAGTCAAACTGATTGTTTCACTAGTTTTATATTTTGATGAGGAGATTTTGATGAGGAGTTTTCATTATTGTTGTTTTCATTACTGTCATTTCAAAATTGAAAGTTAAACGTTTGATGATTTGGGACCCATCAAAGAGAGCTAGAATATTTAGAAGAAATTTTAACAAAAAAAACTTACATTTTCTAGGGGGTGAATGCTTTGCTATCATAAAAACACCAATGTACCAAATTTACGAATGTCTGCACAGCAACAGATATTTAGTGATAGTGTGCACATCACCACAAATAATCTTAATTTAGACTTAATGTTTTTATTTTTAAATATAAATAGCTTATGAAATATATGTAAAAAAAACTTCTTCAATAAAATCAAATCTAAATGAAAAAGCAGTAAAAACCTTGAATATTTGAGTAATTCATAATCAGTATTACTTTGTGGCATTGATAACTAGTTTAAATCAATACTGCTGCAGCAAGGGCAGATAACAATCATGATTGCTTGTTGAGGTGTTCATTTGGTTCTGTTTAGTGTTGGATTAAACAGTGGGGTGTCAATCGTTTATTTCTTAGGCACTGTAATAAAAATTTGATGGGCTCTTCACCATTGGGATAATTGTCATTCTAAGAGTTTTCCAAAGAGAAATAAACTAATGTTTTTGCAGATGAAATTGCTTCGTGTTGTTTGTGGCTACATTTTATTTCATCCTTCCATTTTCTGGAGTTGGTAACAGCTTGTTTATAGTTGAGGTCCTATGTTGTAGACCATGGTAGTTCAACAGGAATTGCTTGTTTTCTTGTATAGTTATACCATTATCCTAGTCAGCATGGACCATATCAAAAAGTCTGTTAATCTTCCAAGTTAACCTGAATGGCAGAATTCCTAACTTTGTGCTTTGAAACTTAAGTATATTTCTGGTGAATCATCTTTACTCTAGCAACTACATAAGGTTTTGCTGTAGTTGAAATATTAGCATTGTTTAAAAAGGTCTAGACTTTATATTTAACAATGCTGCAGGTTTTGGGTAAAGTTATTGTGTTTACCTTCATTCCATGGAACATACAGCAAAGAGCAAAACTGCTTGTTGGTAGCTGATTAGATCCATAAATATTTGAGACGTCATAGAGTGTTTTGCTTAGAAACATCATCTTCTTAAATGTGATTCTATTACTTTAATTGAGGAGTTGATAGTTTTGCAAGTTTATATAAGTAAATAATATAATGCTACAAACGTGTTTCTAAAATAAATATTTATGGTGTAACCCGAGCTATATTAGCACTTTTGTAATAATCTATTATATATCTGAAATCACTTAAATGTGATTATATAACTTTAATCAAATTTTGCAATGAGCATAATTTTAAGTAACTTATTAAAAGTGTTATTGAAATTATTTAACTAATTATAATAATTGATTAGTTGAATTGCTTCACAATTTACATTTGAGAAGCTTACATTAATCACAGTGAATATTGCACTGTGATCAATGTAAGTTTCTACACTGTTCATATACGAAAGCAAACAGTTTGAATTTGAAAATTTGAAAATGTATTTAATATACAACAAATGGTGTGAAAAATGTTTCAGCTGTGAATATGTAAAATGATAAAAATAAAAAAAATCTAATTTTTTCATAAAGAGATGTTAAGATAAAAGTCGTACTATTATTAATGAGAAAGTTTTAAATCAAAGTTGAAAATTTTCAAGTTTTACAAAAATATGCTACTTCTGTGCAGTCATCTATTGATTTAAGTACTGAAATAATAGTTTCTGTTTAATCACTATCATGCTAGGCAATAATGATTCAGTTAACATAAAATTCAGATCTCAACTCACTTTTAATATTTAATCTTCTTTAGTTTTTAATTCATTCTTTTTTTTCTTTTAAATTTAGTTGATGGTGGCTTCACAAACTGGACACTAGCTTCACCTTGCTCAAAGTCTTGTGGAGGTGGATTTGCTAACTACACTCGAAAATGTAATAATCCAATCCCAGAAAATGGTGGTCTACCATGTCAGGGGAAATTTGAAAAAGTTGATATTTGCAATGCTGAACCATGTTGGCGCAATAATAGTATAAATGGACAAAATAAAACATTGTTGACAAGTCCTCTGATAGATGTGAGTTCAGAATTAAGTACCACTACCTTATCTAACAATACCTCATCAGAGTTCATTTTGTATGAATTGACGATTTGTGATGATGTTACAAAAGATTCCGCTTTTGAAAATCAACAAATGATCACTAATTACATTGTTGTCATATATGAAATGTTGCAATATTTGAGAGATGAGAACAAGAAAAAGGTAAGCTTTACAACTTTTATTATGCGAAAAGTTTTTAAGAAATTAATTTGTTCAGTTTTGATTCGTTTTATGAACGATATATTAAGTTGTTCAGTTTTGATTCGTTTTATGAACGATATATTAATTTGTTCAGTTTTGATTCGTTTTATGAAGTCACACACTTTATTTTTGTTAAAGTTCATAAATTTTGTTAATCAAAGTTCACAAATTTTACCATTTTATTACATATAAAATATATATTGATATAAATATATATTAATGTAAATATATTATTATATAAAGGATATTTTTTTTGTTACAAAAGAGATAAATGCATTGTAATGCATGAGAACGATATATAAATTTAGAAGTAAAAAAAATGTTTTATTATATATTATTATTATAACTTATAAACTATTATGATTTATTAAAAGTTCAAATGTTCCATAATATTTCATTTTGAGCTTTTTTGTTTATTTTCTTCCCTTATATTGTTTTATATTTTTTTAAATTTTTGTAAATGTAAATAAAACTGCTTTGTTTTCAGTGTGAGTTACAATTGTTCCAAAGTCTAAAACTCATTGTAATAGATTCAAGCTCTGCAACAGCCATTGTTTTAGAAAACATATTTTATTATGCAGATTCAGTAAGAAATCTTTACGTTTTTCAAAATCTTTTTTATTTCTTAAAACTTTATGAATAAAAGATGTTTTATTTAGGGGTTTAAAAAGCTCTTTTATTTAAGGGGTTACAAAAAGTTAAATTCATATTGAACTTTTTGTAACCCCCTAAATAAAACTACGTTGGTTACAGCTGTTAATTGTTACTGACACAAAAAAATAAATCATTAAGCTAATAATAAAGTTATTAATAACTCTTCAATCTTCAAAGATTTAGAAGAAGAATCAGAGGATAAGTGATCAAAGTAGTGAATAGTGAAGAATCAAAAGATAAACTCATAAATTCTCTAGGCAAAAAAAGTTTATTTCCAAAGAATGAGCATGCCTCAACCTTCATTATCACAAAGCCTAAAGTAATAAGAATTAAAATTATGATATGATCTGAGCTAATCATTCTTCATGGTTATAAAACTCAAATGTTTAAAACTGGCAGCGTAGAATTTTGAAAGTTTAATAATTTCAGTTTTTAAATCCTGCACTATTCTGCCTCATGCTTTTAAACTGTATTGCATGTTTCAACTTTGTGTTGCAACTTCAAGTTACATGTTGCAATACCAAGTTTTTTAAGTAAACTTCTCTATATTTAAAACCTAAAAAAAAAATTCTCTGTACAGGTTACTGGTTTAAAAGTAATCAATAACTCATTGGGTTTTTATGAATCTTTAAAACCAGAGCAAATGGTAGAATTAGCAAGCAAACTGTTGGAACTTACAAACCTCATAACAATCTCAGAGCGTGGTGTTAATGTGAGCTATGTTTACTCTTTTTTTATTTATAAAACAGTCTTTACTAAAAATGCAATATTTAAACTTTTTGTATCATTATTTAAAAAACAGTCAAATTTGTAACATAAACAAATACATTTTAAACATAAAAAGCTGAAACTAGTAAAAAAAATGAAAATAATTGAGTATAAAAGTATCTGTAATTTTAGTACCAACTTTAAATATAAAACCTGAATAAAGAAAAACAGTTTCATGTTGATAATTTTTTTTTTATAGGCATCAAGTATTGTGTTTGAAGCAATGAATCTTGAGAAGTATATTACATTTCTAATAGCACGAAGAATGACTGAGGGGGAAATTCCAATATATTTTAAAACATCTTCGTGCCAAATATTGTGTCAATGTGTAGATATATCAAGCTCTAAAAGTATTGGCTCGTTTAGTTTACCCGATTTAAGTAATGGAGAAAAAGTTAAAGGCTGTACTGGAGTGGTGGTAATTAGGACTTTTTTTTTTTTAATTAATAAATTTTTTCATTTTTTTACACTTTAAATACTTTACAACAAATAATAAAGAATAAAAAATTTGTTACAAAAATAAATCTTGTTTAAAAACGTGATAAAAGTCTCATATACAAAAAATGAGTAATGTTAAAAAGGAATTTGTGTAAAAAATGGCCATGAACCATTTTTGTTTCCTTTTTTTTTTTTCTTTTTAAAAAAATTTTTGCTTTGCAATGCAACTACTTCATTTTATTGGATTTGCTTAAATGTTTAAGAAACTTTACTTTAGAATATTGAAGGAGCCAATCGCTTAGCAGCAAATGATCAGAACATTGCAAAAAAAACTGTGGGTCCTGTGAAGGGATTTTCTATGAATGGTCGCAGCGCAAAAAATCTGACTACTCCAGTTACTCTCTTCATAGAAAATGAAGCAGTTCCTCCACCATTGCAATACTTTTTAGCATATTGTGCGCTTATAAAAAATATACACAAGGTTGATGTAATAATCAACTCTTCATCTATTGTTTTAAGTGCAAAACCAGTTGAAAATTTTAATGGCACTTTATTTTTGTTTATGAATAAAGGTCAGCATTTTATATTCATTTAATTGATTTGAATTTAACTTTTATTATATATTGTATAATATGAAATTTACTCAACAATAGATAAAATTGAATCATTAAGTTTAGTAAATATTTTTAAAAAGCTGCATTTTTATGCCTATATCAAATTACTTTTGCAATCCATTTTGGAAATACTATAATGTTCTTGTGATAAATTTAAATAAAACTTTAAAAGTTACCATCAAAATTTCTAGTAAAAATATAGTTGCTTAAATATTTTTCTTCATTTAGATTGAAATTTAACTTTTGCTTATTGTATAATAATTATAAATTTAGGAAACAAATAACAAATTTTGTATAAATCATGAACAAATCAAGATTTTTTAAAGCTTTTGTTTACATTTTCATTAAGTTTATAATAAAATAAACCATGCATGCAGAAATTTTAAGACTGTTAATATTCTCTTTGCAGGTACATTTCCTTCTTTCTCAAACCCAGACCAAAACTGTTCTCTACCAAATCCTTATCCGTCAAATTGGAACGATTTGAGTTCAGAAAAGAAGAATTACTGGATTACTGAAAAAATGTGGACTTGTTTTTTTACTGGAAAGCAGCTTAATAATACAGCTATTGGAATGTAAATTTTTAATGCACTATATATATATATATATATATATATATATATATATATATATATATATATATATATATATATATATTATTCATAACTTTAATTAACATACAGAATTGGTCAAGAAAGTAAAATCATTAACACATAGTGGAAACTGCATGAATGAAAATGAGACTTTTTTTTTGGTTCTTTTTTGTAATATTTTTACCAATATTTTTTTACAGATGTTTTTATGCCAATATTTTACGTCAATTTTTTTGATCCAGCATTTGCAGCATAAATTGTCAAACACAAATTTACATAATTGACAAAATCAAAATGAATACCAAAAGAAAAAGATGAACTTGTTATTCTACAAGTTTTTAAGAGGTTTATCTTTGTAATTAAGTTGCATCATAAGATTGAGCTTCCATAATAAAGAAGTTTTAATGTCATGAAATGTTACAAAGAGCCTGGTGGTGTTTTGATTATAAAAATGTTTTTAAGAATGAAGAAAAACTATAAAAAAGAAACAAAACAAATTCAAATCATCAAAGTAGTAGTTAATAACAGTAAAATGCAGTTTTAAAATAAAATATTAAATATGAACTCATTATCTAGTTATTCAGAAAAATATTCTAGCTTACATTAAATATCATTGAAGCTCAAACCTTTTTTTTTTAGCTGGTGTGTTGGAGTCATATTCTATAACAATGGCACAAATATAACAGATGAGTTGTTATCATCATCATCTCCTGTTTCAGCTGATAATTGTAGTAAACCTGTAAATTACACTTTTCTAGCATACACAAGGTCATGCTTATATTGGAATGTTGAAAAGTTAGACTGGGATGATGAAGGATGTGAGGTATATCTGTTTTTTTAGTCTTATTACATCTACCAGAAATTATTTTATTATTTTATTATTTCATGTTTATCTAATTCTTTATCTAAGTCTAAAGTTTACATTTAGGATAAGAGGTTTCAACACTTTAAGTTTTTTTTAGGTTTTAAGAAATTTGTAGCAAATTGAATATGCACTGATTATTTGTAGTTTTAAGAGAACAAATTATGTTATGAAAATATTTATAATTTCAGAAATGTTTATTAGTTCAAAATTTCATTCCCTAAAACAAAAATAAAAAAAAAAAGAAATAGAAGTTAAAGCTGAAAAAAACAGTGTAAATCATAATTGATGATTGAAAAAATGTAAAGAAAACGCTAGAAAAACAATAAAACACTCTTGAAACTATTAGAAATGGTTTGAGACATTAGAAACTATTAGAAATGGTTTGAGACATTAGAAACTATTAGAAATGGTTTGAGACATTAGAAACTATTAGAAATGGTTTGAGACATTAGAAACTATTAGAAATGGTTTGAGACATTAGAAACTATTAGAAATGGTTTGAGACATTAGAAACTATTAGAAATGGTTTGAGACATTAGAAACTATTAGAAATGGTTTGAGACATTAGAAACTATTAGAAATGGTTTGAGACATTAGAAACTATTAGAAATGGTTTGAGACATTAGAAACTATTAGAAATGGTTTGAGACATTAGAAACTATTAGAAATGGTTTGAGACATTAGAAACTATTAGAAATGGTTTGAGACATTAGAAACTATTAGAAATGGTTTGAGACATTAGAAACTATTAGAAATGGTTTGAGACAACATTTCTATCTTTTTTTTTTTTTTTTTTCCTTTTGATTCCCAAATGAACTTGAATAAAAGCTTTAAAAATCTTGCATATTTTTGATGATTTTTTCTTTGTAGCAGTTTTTTTTTTGTCAAACGTATTTTTGATGATCTTAACTAAAACAAATTCATTAATTAGAAAAAATTTCATTTTAACTTTAAAAATGAAGAAACTTTTGAAAACGAAAAAGGTTTTTCTTTTGTAATTTACTTATTTAGTACTGCCATTCTTCAGGTTTTTATTTTGTATTTACACACACACACATATATGTGTGTGTGTATATATATATATATATATATATATATATATATATATATATATATATATATATATATATATATATATATATATATATATATACATATATATATATATATATATATATATATATATATATATATATGTATATATATATATATATATATATATATATGTATATATATATATATATATATATATATATATATATATATATATGCACTTTTATAAATACATTTACAGATATTTCAGGTTATTATTTATTTTGTATTTACAGATAGTAGAGTATGATACCAATACCAGCTCTACTAAGTGTGCATGTAATCATTTAACCGATTTTGGTGGAGGGGGTCCCTTTGCTAAAATTGAACCTTTGAATTTAAGTGCTCTTCTTAAACACATTAATCTTGCTGATAATCCAACAGTTTTTGCTGTGGTGATGGCTCTATTTGGTGTTTATTTAATACTTCTAATTTGGTGTTGGAAAAATGATAAGTATGACATAGAAAAGGTAAAAAAGTCTTTTTTAATTAAAATTTTACCATGGTTCTCTTTTTGTCCTTTTTTTTTTTTTTTCTTAGTTTACATTTCTTCTAATGAGCTTGAGCAATAATTATCTGAAAAGAAATGTTTTTTAAAAAAAATATTGATTCTTTTTAGACCATTACTTTTCCTTTACAAGATAACCAGCCAGATGATAGCTATTTCTACAAAGTTTCTGTACAAACTGGTTTTAGACCTGGAAGCTCTACTTCTGCTGATGTAATTATTGTTATTTCTGGAACTGGAGGGGAGACAGTCCCAAGAAAGTTGTATAATCCACTGCGCAAATGTTTTCAAAGAGGTCAAACAGACACATTCTTGCTTTCTGTACCATACAGTTTAGGCAATTTAGAGGAGGTTACAATTTGGCATAACAATGCTGGGTTTTCTCCTGGTTGGTTTTGTATGCAAATTAAGGTTTGCTGGTTTTCTATGCATAATTAATCCTAATTTAGGATAATCAAGCCTAAATTTTTAAGATGTTTTCTCTTTTATTAAAAAGAGTATACTCAGTTTATGCTTACAATTCTTAGCATAATTAGAAAATTTAACCTAATTTAGCTATGGCTATGAGAATCTGTTAGTATTTTTTTTTTATGTTAGGTTCGAGATTTACAGACAGAAGATGATTATCAGTTTGTTTGTAATCGATGGCTTGATGTTGCAGAAGATGATGGAGAAATTATGCGAACGCTCTATTTGGCAGCAGTAAGCGATCTTACTGAGTTTAGTTTTTTGTTTACAGTAACATTGAGAAAGAATCTATATGATGGTCACATATGGCTTTCTATATTTACCAAACCAATCGAAAGCACTTTCACGCGTTGCCAAAGACTTGCTACATGTTTTTCACTTTTGCTTACAACGATGTTAGCTAATGCAATGTTTTATCGAGGAGGTTAGGATCTTTATTTTACTTACGAATAAAGTATTTTTTGCAAAGGAAAAGATTTTTAGTCAAAGAAAGGGTTTATTACTTTCTTTTGGTTTTTCCTTTTTTCAAAAAATTAAGTTTTTTTTTAAATAAATAAATTTTAAATATTTTTATGGTATTTTGTATTTTTTCAAATAATACAAAAACCTTTTCAGTAGTTTAAAGTATTGTGCATATTGGTGTATAATTTAATCTGGTGTATAAATACAGTAACCTCATAAAAATTTATCCTCTTATTATTTTGATTTTAAAAAGTTGATTTGATGTGTAGATTTTACAATATATAAAAAGTTGATTTGATGTGTAGATTTTACAATATATAAATAGCCTGATATACTGTAGCATAAGTCTTGACTTAAACTACAGTATATTTGGTAAACATTTGTAAGCTTACTACTACCCCATTGAATATGTAAATCAAGAATAATGTTAGTAATTAAATTGTAAATCAATAAAAATAATGATAAAAAATGAAAATGATAAAAATAATTAATTTACATGTGTAATATAGTAGTAATTAAATACTTACAGTAGTAACTTAAAGTTGTATGAGTTTATTTAGTTGTATAAGTTTATTTAGTTGTATGAGTCTATTTCAGAACAGAATGTTTATGTTTTTAAAAACTCCTTGTTTTGTTTTCTTTTTTTTAGATAATGGTCCACCATCCGATACAATCACCGTTGGACCGGTAAAATTATCAGTTGATCAGTTGAAAGTTGCATTTACTAGTTCCATGATTGTAATTCCTCCCAACCTAGTTATTGTCACTCTTTTCAAAAAAGCTGGTCCAAAGCTTAAAACGTTAGTTGAAGCTTATAAATTCAAATCACAAGAAAAAGGTAATACAAATTATATCTTCTATATTATAATGAAGTAATTAAATGCTTTCATTTAACTATCTAGGTTTGTAAGTTCAGGTTACAAGAAAAAAGGAGGTGAAAATATTCACACTTTGTTTTATCAAACAAATATTATAACTTTTTTTGGAATGAAAATTTTTATTAACATTTTAAAATCAATTGCTTGCTAAAATAAATTTAGATAAATTTTTGTAAAATTCATTAAAATGTTTAAAATTCTTGATTACTCTAAGTATCTTTCATTTAAAGAAAAGAAGTCTGTAGAAGAAGAATATACTAGTTGCCTAAAGTTTCTTCGGTCAATTCTTTTTGCTGGTTCTGAAGATGACAAAGAGCAACGTCTACAAAAAAAAAGAAACCCTCTTCCTCATTGGCTGATCTATATTGCCTACGTTATTGCATTTATAACAACAATGATTAGTGCTTTTTATGTGGTAATGTACGGATTTTCATTTGGGAAGTTAAAATCTGACAAATGGATTGTCAGTATTATGCTCTCTTTTGTTCAGTCAATCTGTTTTATTCAACCCATCAAGGTTTAGTGAATTTAAATTTACAATCTTTATACAACCTGTAATTAAGCTAAGATTTTAAAAAGTTAAAAATGTTAATTTTTTTTTCTTATATTAAACTACTAAATTAGTAAAAAAATTATAAAAAAAGAAGTTTTCATTTTCAATACTTTAGGTCATTGTTTTATCAATAATATTTTCGGCTCTCATTAAATCACCTCCGAAGAAAGATGACTCTGATAAAGGTGATCTCAATGTTGCTGTTGGTAAGTTGATAAAGTTTTTCTAAGTGAACATATTTCTTTCAAACGAATATAAATTTTTATGTAAATTTAAAAAATGTAAATTAGAGGTAATAACTTTCTACTTTTTCTCTCAGTTTTTCTTTTAAGTTGATTAAGTTTTTCAGACTTAATTAACATTAACTTTACCGATTTTAAAAGCATAAAATGAATGCTATTACCATATGAGGTAATATCGTTTTAAAAATACAAAAATAAAAAGGACCGCAATAAAAATTTTTATTCAAATTTTTTACAAAACCAAAATTAATCTTAGACAAAATATTTTGTTGATTTTTTCAAAAATAGTCAGCAACTTTGCAACTTGTAAGGAATTTAGTTTCAAGCTTGCAGAAATGATGCTTTTAATGGATCCGGTTTGATTGATTTGTTGAAGGATTCAAAAAGAGATCAGAGAGGTAGAAGTTTTTAGTTAAATAATGCAGTAAATGATCTTTACAACAACTTTTGCCCCATCCTACTAAAGCATCAAGAAGCAGTATGGGGAAAAAGTAATAGGAGCCACCATCATCTCAAAAATCCAAAATGATTTTTTTTTAGGGAAAATTCTGTACTTTAGATTTTACTATCAAAGATTATTGGGAAGCTGTTTTTTGAGCAGGATTTACCCTGATTGCTAGAAATTGCCAAATCTCCTAAAGTTATTACATAGTCTTTCCTATAATTATGAGCTAATTTGACAGCAAAACCTTTTCTTGTCAGACCACTCAATACTGAATAAAAATTCATTTAACAAATTCTTTCTTTTTTTAAGTCTCTAATGTTTCAAAGAGACTATGACATTTTAAAATCAATTTTGACTAACTTTTTGTGTTCTTTTCAGTGACATTTTGTATTGTAGACTTCTGTCTCATAGAATTTTTGCAAACTGATTTTATGAGGAAAGAAGACTGATATGAACAAGATTGTCCACTTCTCCATCTTTTTTCTACCTACCCTCTTGTTGTCCATATACATTCTCTGAGTTCGATCATTTTCAATGGTTTCTCTTTTTCAAAATTATTTTGAACTCTGTAAATATTTGTTTCATCAAACTCTGTAATCATCAGGTTTAAGCTAAATAAAACGGTACAGAAAAGTACAGTGCAGATTGATAGGAAAGTTGATGGAAGATTTAGGCTATGAGTGAAAGCACTACAAAAAATAGAATTTTTGCAATAAAAAAAGATTAAGTCAATATGCTTAAACAATCAACAAGAAATATTTTCTAAAGATAAGTTTATATGTAATTATAAATTATTACTATAAAACATATTTTCCATAGTGAAACAAAATCCCAACAGTTCTACTAAGAATCAGACAGATAGACTTTGGTTCAAGTTACCTAATGAAAAAGCTTTAGAAGATTCAAGAAAGAGTAGATTCAAGGTATGTATGTTCATGCTGAAAAAAAAATTAGGTTTTTGAAAAATAAAGCCCTTAATTATAAAGGTTTTGATGTTTATTAGTTCCTCACAATATTTTTTTACAAAGACAATGAACAATTTTTTTTTTTTTTTTCTCAGGAAAAACGTATAAAAATCATCATATCAGAAATTTTGAAGCACTTATCATTTGTTGTTCTATGTTTTTCTGTGACATTTGCTGCAACAGAATCAGGTTCCTTTCCTCTCTATGACTCAGTGACGACATTGAGCGTAAAAAACGGCATAACTAAATCAATTTATCCTGTTCACAAAAATGTCTACACGGTCTCGAAAAGTAAAAAAATCAATATTCCAACGGCAGATAATGTAATAAAAACACAATTTTTAATTTTGTTTTTTTTTGTTTTGTTTTTTTGTTTTATATGTTTTTCAATGTAATAAAAACACATTTTTCTTTTATTTTTAATTGTTTTTTTGTTTATTTTTTTTCTTGTCAATAAATTTAAAATTTATTTCAAGTTTGTTATTTTCTTAAAGATTCAAACTGAACTAGATTGGTGGAACTGGATGCAGTATTCAGTTGTTGAGTTTCTCTTTCCACTCAGTTGGTATAACTCTAATAAGAACTATCCAATGGGATTTACAGCTGATTCTGCACCCTCAAAAGTTCTTTCTCTGGCTCGGATTCGCCAGCTCAGAGTTAAACCGAGTATTTGCTTATTTGCTTAAGTTTTAATTACACCTGTTTATATATATATATATATATATATATATATATATATATATATATATATATATATATATATATATATATATATATATATATATATATTTATATATATTTATATATATATTTATCTGTGTGTGTATGCTTGATAATATTTATTAATATGGTATGTATAGGACAATCCATAAAAGGTTATATACATGCAGATTTCTTCCTATCTGCTTCTCGCTTATTATGATGCTTTTTCGTTCAATTTTTTCCAGTGTCGTGCGTTAAGCTACCAGTGTTTTTCTATTTGATCAGTGAATGCAATGCTGCTTATAGTTGGTCGACAGAAGAAACAAGAGACTTCAGCTCTGGATGGCTTGCACCTTTAAATCAAACAGAAAGGTTTCGGAGAAGGAGAGGAAAGAGAAAGGCCATGTGGAAAGGACTTGAGGATCCATGGACCTATCAAGGTAACAATAACGTAGCTTTTTATTGTTTGAATACCTTCTAAATTTATTTTTTACTCTCATTTTTACATTTACATATTTATTTTAATGATTATTTGTTGAATAATATACAACCATGTATGGTTAATGTGATTTTATTATTTGATTTATTCAAAAGGAGTTGGTATCCTAAAAAATCCATTCCCATTTACCGGAAGATTTGCCACCTATAATGGAGCCTCATACTCAGTTAGTATCGGCCCAAATCGTCAAACGGCGCTAAAAGTTTTAAAAGCCATAAAAGGTTCTTTTTGGGTGGACCGATACACACGTGCATTATTCACGGAAATTAACATTTACAATGCAAATACAAATTTAATGGTCATCGTGACTTTCCTTCATGAAATTTTACCTACAGGAGGGTGGAATTATTACTCAAATGTGCAATCACTTAAATTATATCGTTATATGAGTGGCTTAGGCAATCTCATTCTGCTCTTTGATTTAATCTTTATAGCAGTTACAACTACTGGTCTGTATAAGGTAAAGTTACAGGAAGTTTATATTTTTATATAATTTTATTTAAAAATATAAATTACTAAAGTACAAATGTAATTACTTGAATAATGAGTAGGAAAAAAATGAAGGCTGAAGATTTGTAAATAGGAATTTAAAACATTTATTAGGGGTAACATGAATATGTTGTTGTTAGTCAGTCTGCTAGATCTTGTCCAATCCTCTCTACCTTCCCCTCCCTTCCTCCCTTGAAAAAAAAAACTTTTTTTACTTCAATTAAAACATGAAATTATTGAACATTTTTCAAGAAATTTTTTCAATTTTTATGTTGATTTAAAGTTTTAATTTTTCTTCTTTTTTTTTTAAAAAAAAAAAATTTTGAAGCTTAATATACACTGTCTTCCAAACATAGCCCAATCAAAAAAAAAAAAATTTTCAACTTCAATTATTGAAATCAGCAACTGTTCTAAAAAATACTCTCCAAATGGAATCAAATTTTTACTATTTAATAAAAGAAGATGTGTATACACAACTTCACAACCTGAAAATTAGTGAACGTGTCGTTTTGCACGTATTTTGTATTTTTATGTAATCATTAGCAACTTTGTAAACAACTATTCTAATTGCAAAAAAAAGCAAGTGCTTATTTTTGCGGTCGGTGTCGTATTATCAGGAGTGATATTGACTTTAGATCTCGGTTTTGCACTGCTTTGGTTTGAAAACTCGTAATATTAGAGGTTTCTGTCTTACAATCAATTTTTTTTTAATATAACTCTTTTATAATGGCAGAAAACAAGTATAATTTAGCTTTTCGAGAACTTATTATCAAAGGTTATAAGAAAGGAGTCAAAAAGAAATTGTTACCAAGTACTCTATTAACAAGTCAATTTTATGTCAAATAATCAAGCGATCTAATGAACGAAAGATAAGGGCGGAAGATCACACCAAAACACTGACAGAAAAATCGTCACGTCAAAGAGAATGCTTTTCATTGGAATATTAGTCATTGGAAAAAAAGTGTTGTCGATCAATGAATCCAAATATGATGGTTCTGATCTCAATTTAAAGGTATGTTGACCTAAAGGTAAATGTTTGTATTCTAAATTAACAAACGAACGGTCAAGCATGGTGGTGACAAACGATTTGTTTATCGCAATATTTTTGAGGAAAAGGTGGTTCCTCATGCTGAAAATAATATGCTACCTCTATGGATATTTCAAAAAGACAACGACCTGAAGCTTACGTCTAGGTCCGTTAAACGATTCGTTTGAAGCGAATCAAATTGAAGAAATGAAGTTGCCAAATCAATCTTCTGATCTCAATCCGATTCAAAATTTACGGCATCAAGTTGCCCTAAGACACAAAGAGCCCTCCAAAAACACTAATGAGTTAACAAAGCTATTGAAACTACGTGAAATGAGATTATTTAAGAAAAAATCGATAAACTCATCGAGTCTATGCCGTAAAGATGGTTCATGATCCTAGGAAGTACAGGATGTGCTCCTAACTAATGATTTTAGAATTTTTTTTAGTAGTTTTAAGAAAATTGCTTATGTTTCAGGGGGTTTTTTTTTCATAAAAATAAATGTAGTTTTTTTATTTACTGAACATGAAAATTAAATTTATGAAATTTTATTCAGTCACAAAGTTACGCTCACGAAAAAAAATGCAAAAATTATAGAAAATGATACTATTTTATACGCTTCATAAAAAAGCCTTTTTTTTGGAGGACAGTGTACGCTATTAAGTTTGAACAATAAAATCTTTTGACAAAATTTAATTTGAAAATCCATTTTATAAAAAAATCATTAAGTTATCAATTTTAAACTAAGAATAAACAAGCTTACAAAATATGGTTAAAGTCCATCAGGAAATTAAAAAAAAAGCTACTCTTGGGTTATTATAGTCAATATGTTTACTTGCACTAGGCCAACCTGGCCAACTCATTAGAAGAGAATGGTTAGTTTAGTATTTGAGTTGAGGATTTCAAAACTTGTAGATGAGGATTGTAAACATGCTATATGTTTTGTAAAAGTATAAAGATATGCGACTATAGCTACTACAATTATTATAGCATATATACAATTATTATAGCATATATTATAGTTACTATAATTATTACAGCTGCTAGGATTGTTTGAGTTTAGAATTGTGAAAAAGCTGATTTAATCTTTATGTTAAAAAAGTGGTAAAAAGTATGAAAAAAAATAATTTCACGCTATTTTTAGATTATACGAACAATGTATCGAAATGGATCGATAAATTATCTGATGAATTTCTGGAACATCTTGAACGTTATCGTGACTAGCTGTTCAGCTATTGCTATAGTGTTAGCAATAGGTCCGTTTTTACTGTTTAAAATTGATTCTTTGCTTAAAACTATGTTATTTAATTTGTATTGTTTTTTGTAACATGTCATCACGACGACAGCAACAACAATGACAATTATAGTTGCAACGAAAACCTCACCAACAACAGTAGCATTAACATTATACTCAAGAGATTTTTTGAGTTTAATATTGACTCTTTAGTTTTAGATAAATTAACTTCCATTTATGAATTGTATTTTTTACAGTAACTGATCAGTTATATTAAATAGCAGTTTATTTTGGTGTCAATACCTTTTTTGTCCATAATTAGCTCGCATGCTGGTTGTCAAATTTACAATGAAGCAATACGAAGATGACCCTGAAATATTTGTCAGTTTTCAATATGTTGGTACCTTAGAATATTTGATTGTCGGCTGTTTGGGTTTTACAATATTTTTTACAAATTTGGAATTTTTGCGTATTCTACGTTTCAATTATCGAATATCTGTGTTATTAAAAGCAATGGGGATAATCAGCGGACCTTTGGCGTCATTTGGAATTATTTTCTTAGTCATTTTTATGGCCTACGTATCATTCGCTCATTGCATCTATGTGGACAAGCTAGAAGAATTTGAAACAGTTATGTCGAGCTTTATGGCGCTTACAAAGATGTTTTTGGGGAAGTTTGACGTATACGCCTACTTTCAAAATGCGCCATTTTTTGGACCGTTGATGTTTTCCACTTATATGCTTCTCATTCAAATGGTCATGATCAACTTGTTCGTGGGTTTGATCTGCGATGGATTTATTGAGATTGGCAATTTGGTACCTGAAGATCGTGAACCTAATGTAGCTGGATATATTTCCAGTCGAATAAAAGTATTAATGGACGGCAACGGTAAAAATCTTTTTAAACGTAACAAACAATTTTTATAGTTTTAAATGTAAGGAATCTGTTTGTTCATATATCTCATTAAAATTAAATGGCGGGAAAACATAACATGTAAATTTGTGTACAAAATATTTATCATTTTATTTAGAATTTTTATAAGTATTGGATAATAAAGCACGTGAAAATCCAAGTTTGAAAAATTGGCTCATCAATTTTTAAATTTTAGGATCTATTGATGTGACATATTGTGATCAAGTCGACAAGTTCCAAGCTGAAACGAAGTTGCTTGAAGATCAATGTGATACTTGTGTTTATTTGATGAGGAACATTGAAGGGGAAACATCACGCCATGTTAAGCTCTTAGAGAAAGAGGAGGAACGTAATAAGGAGATTTTAAAAGCGTTATTATTGGTTGCAGATGATATCATATATGAAGATGACGTAAGAATGCATTTTAGTTGATCTTTTTAGTATTTTGTGTACAATTTTGCGTATTTTGGTGTTTATAATGCTTGCAGGTTGACATAATGGTGAAAAGGGAATTTTTCTTATTTTTCATAAAACTTCCTCAAAAACATTGCAAAATTTTTTTTGTATGCAAAATCTAAGTGTTTTTTGTATGCAAAACCTATTCCTCTTACACGTCCGACTAACATTTTCGTATAGTGCGGGCATCATATGTGACACATTACTTTATTTTTGATTTGTTAATATTTTTTGTTTTACTTTTTATTAGCTTTGTGAAAGCATACATTTTATTCACTCTTATCTGAAGAAAGTGTCAGATGATGATTTCAAAAAATTTATATTGAAAGCTACAGAAGAGCACAAAGATAGTCTTCTGGTTGCTCGTGCATTTACACCACAAATGCGTGAATCTTTTTCTAACACGTCACGCATGAGCGTTTCAAGAACCAGTCTTGAAAATTGTTTTCCTTATTCATCAGCCATAAGTATAAGGGGTCTATTTAATGAAGAATTCAGTGATGACGATGAAGAAGAGAAAGATGATGAAGATGATGATCGTAATGGTTGTGATCTAGATGATGTAAATTATAATGATGAAGATAATGACGATGATCATGACGATGACAATGTTATTAATGACGATGATCATGATGATGATGATAATGACGATGATAGTGACGAAAAAGATGAAATGATAAAATCTCTGAAATAGAAGATTACGAAGGTATAGATGAAACAAAAATAACAGCGTGAAAAAGAATAACAGTTATAAATAAAGAATAACAGTTGTAAAAATAAATGATTAAAATTTAGAAAATCAATCACGTGCTTGCATCACGTGCAGAGGTTTATGAAGGCGAATAATCAAACTTTGAAAAATTTTTCAAGTAAAGTAAAAGTAAAATTAAATGAAAAATAAAGCATAATGTTCATAATGTTTGTAACAAAATTCGTTTTTATGTATTAAAATTCCGGACCAGAATAGTTTCAACAATACACCAAGCGTCTAGAGGGTCACAAAAAACTTTGTAATAAAGTTTTCGTATATAGCTTCCTATTTTTTATATTTCACAGCTAAGTTGTACTTTAATTAGCGAATGGTACACGAACGATATGAGTAACTGATAATCCCACACTGTGCACCATTCGAATCATCAAGGTAATATAAATGTTCAGTTGACAAAGACATTTTCAACAAAAGTTTCTTTTCACAAAATGAAAAAAGCGATGAAAAACTCAAGCAAAGGGCACTAATGATAAATTTATATTCAAAGGAGCACAGTATTACGCGGGTGTTTTTTTCTAGCCAATTGTAATCATTTTTTGAAGTTGAAGAATAGTGAAAAAGCTTTTGAATTCAAAATCATTTAATAAGCTTTAAAATCTATTTAAAATTTATAGCAAAAACACGAACTAAGTTTTGTAGGGTTTAAAAATCTAGTTCGTATTTATGCTTTAAACAGGTATTTCTCTTGATTAAAATCCAAATGGCATTAAGTTTAGAATATTTGGCAGATAAGGTGTTGATGATAGAAATAATTGTATTTAGAATGACGAAATCAACAGTTTAAAAGTTAACTCAAGCGATATCTAACCATTTATCAATAAAATACATAAAATTCCGAACTAATAAAAAAAACTTTATAGCCCAGAAAGTGTATGTGATGCACGCATGCTCTCTAATTTTCTTTCGAAAAGCATAGATATTTTCTATTCTGCTGTGCACTGTGGGTAATCATAAAAATTCAAAAAAAAAAATTTCCAAAACCTCCCCCTCCCGCTTTTGATAAAAGATGCAAACTGTGGGAAGAATTTAAGAATGCTTTTTGGATACCGTTTAAGTAGGATGGCAGTAGAGTGGATTTGAGAGACTCATGAGACAAGAAGGCAGCCTAAAATTAAAGATTAACATGAGTATCGAAGAATTGCTCTGTATACATGCATTTTTAGCACATATGTCTATACGTAGCATGCGTATTGCATTGGCGGTATTCCGGCATCCCGACATAGGTGGCATAATTAAGATGTGTTTAGCAAACCAACATTGTGTTGTTTGAAACCAAAAATATCTTCGTCCGAAAGACACATTTTCAAAATTCTGACATTTTAATTTTCTTATTTTTTCGTTTCATTTAACTTTTTTATTTTTCGGAATAACAATCAATGTGGTAAATTAATCTTTTGGATAATTTTTCTCTAACGTTCTTTTATAGAAGAAAATTAACGGTTACAGCACAAGTATGCTGCCACGTTTGTTACCATGTTAAGCGAATACATGGTATCTTTTTTATCGCTGATATTAAGCCCTGATACCGTGATGATGGCAGGTGTCTTGAACAACGTTATTGTGCGGGTGATGAAGGAACAGTTACCGCTCATATTTAGCGAGCGTCAAACGAGGTCTGCAGAGTAGGTAGTGTTGGCACAACGATCGCTTTTATCAAGCGGATATCGTGAGCGGTGTGTGTATGGGGTGCGTATGGCGTGTTTATTACTAACGTGTGGCTAGCGTGTGGATAGCGTGTGGTTAGCGAGTGGTGTTGATGCAGCAATTGCTGGCATAACATATGATTATGATTGAAACATAAAGCAAGCCTCCTTAGCGTAGCAGCACTAATGAGGCTCGCTTTATGCTTCAATCCACACCGAATCCCATTTTTAGCTAGCACTATTATTCGTTCTTCGTGCTTATTTAGCAAAATCGGTCTATACTAACTATATTACTCCTGTAAACCTTTATATGATTAATCAGTGTGGCTTTGTAGACTTTGTAAACGAAAGAAGCCTTTTTAATGCTCATCCTTTTTTTTAAGTCAGCACTGCACGCTTTCCGCTGAGTAAACATACTACCTGGTACTCTCTGATTTCTAAGTGTGTACGAGGTATCTCTCAAGTAACAAAACCTGGATAAGAATACGCCGCAAATTTGAATCAGCTAGACAGTAATTTTGAGCTTAATAAGAGGCAACAAAATTTCATTAGCTGTAATTTCATAAACTGTATATGCTTAACATAAAAATTCTTTGGGGTCCTCGGAGGGGGGAGGGGTAAGTTTAACATATCGTGGGGTAACATTGAAACCATATACAAGGTTACTCTATTCGTGAAAGATGTCAACATGGAGTGAACATGCAAACAGAGTTACTAAGGAAGATTGGAACTTGCATTAAAGGTTAAAAATTGGCAAATGCTGAAAGGAAACATGTAGCTAAACCTAAAACAGAGGTTTTACTGAAGCTCAAATTGAGAAAGTAAACAAGACTCCAATTACCAAAAATGTTTCATGAAATCCCACGATAATTCAACAAAAAACGCACTAGTAATTAAAAAACGGAAATTTTAACCCTATCATAAACACATGTTAAATAAATAACGAGTTTTATGTGTAAGTCAAAACACTTAACACGACGAAACAGTCTGTTTCAGAGTAAGATATTATAGTCTAAAATCTCTCATGTACTTGTAAAAATTATAAGAGTTGTCTAGTTCATAGAAGTATATCATCAGATAATCTTAGAAAAAAAAAAAAAAAATAGAAAACCACTTGAAAAGGTTTATCAGAATCAGGAGAAATAAAAGGTAGATTATAATGTGCTATCACTTCAAAGAGCAGTCTGCTTTTGAATTGATAGCACAATACAACAGTGTTGATTCTTTGTTGGCAAGTATTTTTGACAATAAAAGCAAGTTACCGCAGAGCATAAAATTGGGGATTTGTGTTTGTTTTGAAAAGCTTGGCCGAGCAATCCTTAAAACAGGCGGTGTACTTATCATAGAATAACTACATTTTTTTGTGGTAAAAGCACTCTAAATTTTCTCGTGAAATCGGAGAGGCTTCTACACAATACTTTGCACTGATTTTGCTACATCACCAAAACATTTGTTGACCATATGGATGAAAAAATGTCAGTTTCGTGAAGAATGAGGATAACCACGCAAACTTGCTAGAAATAAATTCCAATTGAAAATTTTAAGAGGAAATTAAAAGGAAAAGTGTGCTGTAAATAATTGGATAAAAAATCTCGATAATTTACATAACAGAATAATTTACATAACAGAATAATTTACATAACAGAATAATTTACATAACAGAATAATTTATATAACAGAATAAATTATTTCCTAGGAAAATAGAACTATGTTTTTGTAAACGCCGTTTTCGATCGACACGGAGCTGACTCAATCATATTCGCATGAACAATATTATTGAAATGTAGTAAAATAAGAAATCATCACTTTAATCTTCTGTTTTTTGTATTTGATCTTTTAGATCAAGGGAGTAATGTTCTTTCAAGTTTTTTCCCCCGTTGCTCGTTTAAGAAATAGATATTTTAAATCAGTCATCCAGGTTCTGTGTTTTTCTTTAATTTTTCTGCGTTAAAGATTAAGTATTTATAAAAATAAAGTTTTGAAGATTTTTTATGGAGAACCCATAAAAAGTAAATTCATGAAACAAAAAAAAGGTAGATGGAGAAAAATAATTAATGAAAAAAAAAATAACTTTAAAGGAATTTATATTTCATTTTTATATTAATCGGTCTTGTATAACTTACATATATAAACTTTTGTATTTATGCTTTAGATAAAAAAAAAAAAAAGATTCGACTCGCTCGTTTATTATAAGAATAATTTCGAACAGATGTTGCATTGAATGATTGTTAATTCTGTCCAAATATTTTGATTTCATTTGTTGTTTTTATGCTTTCGAGTTATCTTAAAAAAACCGAAAGTCAACGTTCTTCTGTACACAAGAAGAAGAAGAAATGAAGAAAGAGAAGTAATGAAGATGAACAAAGGAGATAAGAAAAATGAGACGTAAATTTTTTTTCTTTTAAAATTTGTGTCTAACTGATTATATAAAGAAAAAAATAAACAAATAAAGAAAAATAAAGGAAAAGGTCGCATTTTTCTATAATGATTTTGAAATAAAACCTTAGAAGAAGAAATGCTTTCTGTGGCTCGAATCACCAAAAGTTTTTTTTAAAAAACTAACCTGATTGGGTTGTTTTCTTTTTTATTTTTGTCGATTTGTTTAAATAATTTTATAAATAAGCAAAAACTTAGAGTTATTTTCTTTTATTTAGGGTTTTATAAATTTTTTAAAGATTTTCTTAAAAACTACTCACGGCCAGCGAAATGCTGTTAAAAATGGGGAGGGATCCGGGTTTCTAATTTTCTTAAAACATTAAAAGACTTTCATTGAAGCAAAGTCTTTGCAGCTTTACTTAAAACCATGTGGTAATCTTTTAGCAAAGCGGTGTAAAAAAAAATTTTTTTTTTCGTATTACACACCAATGATATATATTAACTAGATATCTAACTCGCGCTTCCGCAGTGAAGCAAATTTTTTACCAGCCAGATTTGTTTTGCCAGCCTGAAATGACGCAATGATAAATAAAAACAAAACAAAAATGAATTATTGTCAGTTTAAATAAAACGGTTACTGGCATTAAAAACTTTAAAAACTTGCTTCACTTTATCTTACGGAATTTTTGTGAATTTGGACTTTAATTAATATATAATTGTTACGCACGCGCAGTTAGACTCTCCCGCAGAGTTGTAAGATATCGTCGTTGTCACAAGCAAAACGCGTCCAAAAAAACTAAATTACAAGATATGCAAAAAAACTTTTCATATTGTAAATATCATGTAATCAGCTATAAATCTTTGTGAACTCAATAATCTTGTAACATATAATTAAGCAATCTTGAACATAATTTTTTAAATTTGGCGTTATTTTGTAAATTTTGAACATAAGTGATTTGGCTCAATTATCTTGACTTAATTGGTTCGCTGGCGACAACGACGATATACTTTGATGTTTTTATATTCGTTATTAACTTATTTAAAGTTTCTCATTTTTATTTTTAATGCTACTATAATTTTTTAAACTTTTAAATGTTTTAAATGCTATACATATGTCAATTCAAAAGACCTTGTAAAAAAGTTTTTTTCATCACTATAACCAGTAGGCCAGCGGGAGGCCCAAGACCAAATCTCTAACCCCTCCCCTCCCCCCCCCCCTCTCGATAATTCTGCTCCTATATAATATCAATTGAAAACTTTTCAAGTATATAAATCAACGCTGAAGAAAAAGCAGACCACTCTTGAACGCTTTAATAAACTTAACAGCGGCAGTGAAATTAAAATCAAGTAAATTATATAAAATTAAATGAAAGCACAATGGCAATACTGCTGAATAAAATAGCAAAAAAAATCGCTGAAAACTTAAAATACAACATTCAGAAAGAAAATTTGCTTTTTGAAAAAAATCTTTAAATAATTGAATCTTTTTCACAGTTAAAAAGCAAAAAAACATTTTACGCCGCTTAATAATGAAGGTCTTTTTTAGGTCATTGCTTCGTTTAATTAGCTGTCTTAAAACAATATGTAACTGTTAAAGTAAAAATGCGGCCCTTATTTTTAGTAAGTAAAAATGCGGCACTTATTTTTAATAAGTAAAAAATTCGGTCTCGTCATGGTGGTTTTAAATAAAGGCGTTTACGCCCTTCGCAAGAAAAAAATATTCCCTTTTTTTATTATTTGCGATGTTCCTTAGGCCCTCTCGCATCTCTAGCCTTGCTATTTCACTCGATATATTACACTCGTCATTTCCCTGCTATTCAAGCATATCAGTTTTAGGTTATCGCTTATTGAAATTGATGGGTATGGGATATAACTAAATTCAGTAGAACATTTTCCTATATGTAAATTGATACTGAAAGTGCACCTTCTTTTGAAACAACAAATGATTAAATAGCACGATTAAAGGAAACAGGCATAAAAACAAGAATGATACTGATAAATGAGTTTAAATGCCACATGAGTTTAATAAAACCATAAGCTATCACAAATCATCCGTGAGTATTAGCATCTTCACTTAAGGAGCGGGATCTGTTTAACGAAGATGATAGAGCTATATTTTTTTGAATGTAAATTGCAGATCTAACTCATCTATATCATGTAAGTGGAGTGCAGTAGTGGTGCACTCAGGATTTAAAAAAAGACCTTTTTAAAATTTAAGACACAACCATATTTGGTTAATATATACAGGCTTTTAGGTTAGGAGGAAGGTTAATGGCCAGCGGGACCATGTGGAATGGGGCTCATGATTTAGAGAGTCAAAAAATCTATACAAGAAAAAAAAAAATCCCAATATTATTAATTTTGAACTAATTATTTTTGTTATCAAATTTAACATGTAGCTATCTATTTAAGATTCTTTTAAACTAACAGCATAAGTTTTGTTAAAAACTAACAATACGTTTTTATTAGAAACTTGTAATAATAATATGCTTTCCATGAATTCATATTTAAATTTCGTAAAATATGACAGCGAGAAAAGTTAAGTCGGTGAAACTTGCAATAATTAATTTTTGTTTTGTCCGAGGCCAAACTTACTAATCTTTTTTTCTAATTTTTTTCTCTAATTTTAAGCCATAGCGGTAAAACAGTTTCTATAAACTGAGTTCGCATGTTTATCAAGCAAATGCACGTCATATCGTTTCTTTAAATTAATCATATATTTCCCCATAAAATTATGGAGCTTAAAAGATTTTAATTTTTTTTTTTCGTTTAAAGTTAACCCTTACAAACTCTATAGGTATACACCGAAACCTTAATGGTAATTTTGTTTGTTTGTATACATTCTGTAGCAAATTTTTTTTTTTTTTGCATTATTTTATTAAATTAAATACTAGCTGTGCATCATTGTTTATTAATTCTCTTTTTGTAGCTATGGATTAATATGTGCTTTATTAAGGTAAATGTAATTTTTTTATTTCTATTACTAATAGATATAATAAATCAGTTTAAGAGTTTCTTTATTGTTTTTAAGGTCATGTCAATATCAATGAGTGATCTCAAGACATCTGATGATGATGATGATGAAAATGATCATGTTCCATTGATTAATAAGCATATGCCTCTGAAAAATACTTTCAGATCTTTAGTTAATATTAATCAAGACTCAAATTATGCAGCCTATAACTCTCTGACTAAAAATGAGAGCTCTAGAAAATCAGAAACCTCTTTACAAAACTACAGAGGCCTTCCTGTTAGTAGTTTAGAAAACTTTGGGGAGGTTTCAAAATTGGTTTTAGAATCATCTTCAGCAGCAAAGTTAAATGAATATGCTCCTGATAATACTTCGACTGATAAAGAAGGGATAAAAGAAAGCGTAAAGCCTTCAACACTTTTAAATTGTACTTCATTGTCATTTGACAGTTATGAAAACTCTGTTGATACAAGTTTTATAAAATGTGAACAAATAATAAACAAGAAGGAAGAATCTACCAAAACACATTGGTTAAAAGGGCAATTGCATAACTACATATCTAAGTCTAAGGACTATTACAACAAGCGTTCATCTGTTGATGATACCGACCTAATGCATAAAGATAATCATGATGTAAATACTTCAAAAATAGCTCAAATCTCCCCAGAGTCAACCTTGCATCCTAGTGTATCTACCATGGTGACAGAGGAAAGTCACCTTCCTTTACTGGAATCTTCTCAACGAGTTCCTCAAAATGAAAAAAATTCTAAAAGTCGACTTTTTAAAAATCAAAATAGTGCTCAACTCACAGTTAATGTCAACCCAAAGACAGAAAAAATAGATAATTCAAAAACTATTAAATCTCCTCGTTTAACTCTTTCTGAGTTGTTAAGTTCTCAAAATAAAGTATTGGCGAACAGTTCAGATGTTCTGTCTCCAGATTCTTCTTTAAGCAAAGATGTATCTGTCAGTGACTTAGAAATTAATGCATTAACTGAACTTTATGTTCAAGAAGATTTGAAAGATAATTTGTATCCACGACAAACTATAGTCATGAGTTATTATCAGCTCTTTGCTGCTTCATTGTTAATGTACGGCTACATGATGTCTTTTTATTCCATATTTATAAGTGGAATATTTACTGGTGTTATCATCTCATACTTGTACTGTTGTTTTACAATTCTGAAATTATGTCCATCAGTTGACAGTATCAATGATTATCGTCATGATTTAAAAGTTCTGCTGGGAGAAAACATGAAAGTTGTTGAGGAAGTCAAAAGATTGCCTAAAGCAGAGATTCTACAAAAACCAAAAGATTTAAAAGTATATATTATCTTTTACTTCAAGTTTTTTGCTTGGTTTCTTATGTTCAATTACTTGTAGACACATACATGCACGCACACTTACACACAAATACATGCTAAAATGACAGTAAATGTATTCAGTGCATTTAAAAAAGTTATTTTTAGGGCTGGTTGCAAGTTGCAGATACATACTGTGATTACTTCATGGAAAAGTCTTCCATGAAAGATGCGTATGTTGCAATTCATGAAAACACTTTTTATATTTTTATGTGTCAATATAATATTCTAGGCAAGACAGACAAGCCTCTTGTTCGTCCCAAGAAATCTGAGAAAAAGCAAAAACCAAATGGGCAAGAGCTGACAGAAAATCAGGACCCTGCATTTTTATTTGAGCATGAATACCATTTTGATTTATCAAAATGTTCTTTTCATTTAAAACCTGATGATTTGCCTATGCGACGTCTGTGGAATAAGAAATATCCAATGAAGTTTGCAGTTCCTACTGGTGAGTTTAAAAAGCGAAAAATCAAATTAACTCTTGAAGAGCTCACTTTAAATTTACACAGTATCTTAAATGGATACCATAATGATGAGAACAGTAAGAATGATTTGATGACAAACAAAGAAGAAGAAGTATTTTACTTGTTTTTAAATACAGGCCGAGAAAAAGAAGACTGGTTTTATCGAATTCAACTCTCTGTTTTTCCTTTAAAACATCAAGTTACATGTGAGGACATACAAAATCAACGTATTTCTAATCAACCTGCAAAATCTTATCCCCATTACATGGTGGAACTAATTACTGAAAGTGAGCATCTAATGCAAAAAAATATTAATGGGAAAAAAGTTGAACCATATTTAGCATGGTTGAATGTTTTCCTTGGCAGAGCATTCTGGGATTTTTGGCATGATAATTATTGGATTGATAAGCTTCATCAAAAAATCCAATCTCGCTTAAGCAAAATCAACACTCCTCCATTTATTATGGACATAAAATTAACTGAGTTAAACTGTGGGCATAATATTCCCATCATTCACAAAGGATCTCTTCCTATTCTCGACGAGTACGGTGTGTGGTCGGATTTACAAGTATCTTACAAAGGTTCTTTTACTTTGACGCTGGAAACTCAACTCAACGTAGACTACTATGCAGGTTTAATTTCTGGTATTGTAAAAGAAAAATCGGGAAATAGTGCCACAAAAATGTCAGATATATCCAGCACCAGTGAGGCTGAAGGAGGAATAGGTGGTAGTCATTTTGATGAAAATGATAGTATTTACCATGATGAAATTCCTGATATATATTTAGATGCCTTTGATGCACCTGATTCAGGATTAGAAGCAGATAGTAGTGCAGTTATGTCAGATCCAAGGTTTGTGTTAATTTTTCTATATTTGATATATAATTCTAAATTATATTAAAACCTAGAAAATTAAGTTAGATAAAATCTCTTTAACAAGTACTTATTGAATAGGAAAACTTTTAACTAGCCGTTTTTTAGTCATGAGAAATAATTTTTTAAGAGGCTTAGAGAACTATATTTTTGATAAATGCAGAAAATAAAACAATAGCCAATCTTCATGATAATAGCTTTATTTCAAACACTTGCTTTTAATAATTGATCATTTGATTGAGGCAAATCAATTATGCAGCTGTTCGATAAATATTAGTAATAAGGTCTGGGATTTTAGTGTTCCATAATTTAAACTGAAATATACACTCTAAAATGAAAAGTAAACTTGAAAACAAAAAGAAACAAATGTTTCTAATACTCCACTTATTAAAGTAAAAATTCAGGATTTTTTTGGTGTAAAAGTATGGAACCCAAAGATTTAGATTGCATGTGTATAGAGTTTGAAAACGATTTTAAAAAAGTTCTGAAGACTTTTCGCCCAAAGAATAAAATTTACAATAATGTATTTTTACTGTTTTTTTTTTTTACTTTGCCTCTGCGAATAAAGAAATTCGAAGTGTCGAATTGAATGTGTGTAATTCGATAAGGTAGGTATTTTTTTACACGACCACATATGTTACATTTTATAGATTTCTCTAAAGCCGTTTCTTGTTTAAAATATTTATGAGGTTTGCTTTAACAAAACTGAATATTTAAGTTCAGTGCTAAATATTTTAGTATATTTGTACAACCTGGGGACTGGCATATTAACAATATTAAGATTAAAAATAGTATTAAGAATACTTGATAAGTATCAAACTGATAATTTTTATAAAACGGGCTGCAGGATGTAGTAATAATTGTTATAGCTAATATAGCAGATCTCTCGAAAGTCTTACTGATTGGAGAAGCAAGAATCATCGTAAAAGATCAAAATTCTTTCTCTTAGAAATTAAGTAGGAAGATGCGATTATTGAAGAGCAAGTGATTTGTAAATTCAGAGTTTTCAAATAAAAAATTCTTTAAATATTTTTAGGGTCACTTGACCCATCTGCTTATCTCTCCCTCCTCCTTGTTCCGATTAGTAATACATGTGTATAGAAATATTTGATCTGAAGTTTTTCTGTAAGCTAGCTAACAAGTAGTAGCATGAGTTTTGGATAAGTTTTTAGCAGTATTATTTAGTTTCACTTGAGCTTATAAAACTAAACGTTTTCTTTCCATATATAGGCATCTTAGAAACGCGGCGGCAGCTCTAAAGAAGGGGAGGCATTCTGATCACCGTCCCTCTTTTTTATTTTTATTAAAATTCTTCATCTCCAGTTGATAAGTCTATTAAATTTTTGAAACAGCAGCTAGTTTATCAAAACCCACTTAGTTTTTTATGATTGAAAGTTCAGGAGAACAGGTAATGCGGGTGAGGTGCAGGGAAAAACTAAAAAGACAAAGAAAAAGAATTCCAAACTGTAGTTTCTTTCCTTTTTCTTTTTCTCTTCCAGCGAATGGGTTAACGTTTGATGTCTTCGCCCGCTCATTTTATAGAAGAACCAACTTGTTTTCATAAAATCCCCGTCTTGGGAAATTTTAAGTTCTTGGTCATTAGCAGATTTTTTTTATGGACTGTATCATTTTGGTTTTTGATTTTTGCCTGACTAACAAAAAATTTTTTAAAGAAAAAAAAACCCAGAATACATGAAACTTTTTTTTCCTATTAAATAATTTTTATCTATTGAAAAAAACGTAATCACAAATTCTTGTGAGAAAAAAAAAATAGACTCGAAAATTTTTTCACTATCTCTTGGGACCTCGCCCAGCGGAAGGCCCAAATCTTCGCCAGTCTCCTCTCCCCCCTCCCCCCTTTCCCTAAGTCCCTCCCTCTCTCGACGAATCTGAGAATAGGCTCAAATCAAAACAAGAAACAAGTTTCTGATTCGATTTAACTAGAATTCTGAAGCTTCGCAGCGGCGTACCTTTAACCCCCGTAAAGATGAAAATAATTTAAAATTTCGTTTATCAGAGTAATTCGCTCATTAAGTTGAAATAAATTAAAATGGCTCCTCAAAAGCTCTTCAAAATTGGTTGTGATACTAGGAGTTGTTCAGCTGAAGTTAAAAAAAACTCTGAAAAATCCTAAATATTGAATAGTCAAGTGACATACTTACAGAAACGTGTCGTGAAGTTATGTAGACCCGCACATTAGGGCAAGGGGACCAAGTTTTTCTTCGGATTTTCAGAAATTTTATTTTTATATTTAAGGATGCCTTCCACTTACGGAAATCAACAAATAGCAAATAAAACTCCGTACGCAAATTTTTTTGGAGAAAAAAAACATTCCTTAGAAATTTTTCAAAAAAGACCCTAAAAGTCACAAATGAACTATTTCGAGAAAAGTTAGTTTGAAAATTTTCTGGTCTGTAGTTTAGCGATTTTTAAAAGAAATGAAATTTAAAAGGTACTTTAATTTTGGGTTCGTTAAAAAAACCGGATAAATATACCTTTTGTTTTTATTTCGAAAAATATGTATTTTATTTTTAGGACTGCGGCTTTCAATAAGCTTTAAAAAGGAAAAATAACTTTTTCTAAAAATTTAGAGCACGATCTTTCTTACCTAATGTGATGGCGCCCATGCACGTAACGTAACTAAGTTTAGATGGATTTGTTCAGGGTGAAGACTATTCATTAACCTGTATTTACAGCTCAAGACAAAGTTATTATTTTAGAAACAACTGTTATTCTGTTTTAGAACAAAAGCTTTCCTGGAAAGCAGCCCAGGTAAAAAACTAGTTGGATTGGTCTCTTGGTTAGCTAAGTCAAAGATTGCAAAGCGAGTAGCAGAGACTGAGTTTGCAAAGAAAGCCTATACCAGAGTGTGTGAGAAATTCCGCAAAATGCCTATTATACTTAAAGTTGAAATACAGAGTTTGAAAGGCAATTTAGCGGTTAATTTGCCACCTCCACCATCAAACAGGCTATGGTATGTGTGCACTATTGATTGTATTAATTTAGAAGAAATTTTTCTTTTCAGTAGTTGAATCGTTCAGTGCACAAGTTATTGAACTTCATTTTTTTAAAAATCTTAAGTTTAACCCTCCTTTTGTCCTCCATCTCTGTACCTTTACACTTTTTTTTTGTACAGCTTGCATGGAAATGTGAATAAGCGCAGCATTTCACTTTTTCTTCTGAAGTCAATCTAGGAAAAGTCATAAAATTTTCAAGTTAGAAAAAATATGTGGTGTTTTAACATAGTGGCGGGTTAAGTCAAAGCACTTGATATCGTCCATTGATACTTTTATGTTTGAAATAACTTTTCTGAATAATAAAGTTATAACAACATTAAATGACAAAATTTTTTTTAATAAAAAAAGAGTTTTTTAAAACAAAATTTACATTATTTCATCGCATTTCTCAACTTTTGTGTTTATAAGGAGTTAATCAATTTGTGCACAAAACGACTCAATTAGATTAGCATTGTTATATTATGTCAGCATTATTATGTTTTATGCGTCTTCTGCTTAGGAAAACACAAGTAAATGTGAGCTGAAGAACTGAATGTGAAATTTCTCTGTCTTTAATAGATTACTTTCTAGGTTTGGTTTTCGAGGTAACCCTGCAATCTTCATATCAGCTTCTCCGAAAGTCGGTGATAAACAAGTTCGCCTCACTTATCTTACCAGTTGGATTGAAAAGAAGTTAAAAGAAGAATTCAAGGTTTTGTGTTAATCTTACTTTATCAAGATTTTGCGAAAATAATTTTGCACTGTATCAGCATTTTTGTTTTCTTACTTTCTCTAATGACTTCTTTTTGTAATGAAGTTGTTGCTGTTGTTTTTCAGAAATATTTAGTTTTACCTGCCATGCAAGACCTTTCTATTAAACTTATGGATCATCAACTGAAAGAACTTTATCCGGACCGACCTTCCTCGTAGCATGTGCGTTCCCTTTGCAACGTAAAGAGATTTGTTGAATATAAGATATTTATTTTTTTACATACATTTAAAGTTACTAGAAATCGTATCTTCATAAAACGATTTAGAATTTTATACTATTTCCGCTTAAGGTCAATAGCTAATAGGCTTCCGAACATTCATGCAGGCGTGTTTGCTCTTTCGGCTTTTTTTCTTTACTTGATAAAAGTATAAAAAATAAAAGTAAAAAAAATAAATTCCCTTTTAGCGAATATCAAAGTATAAGCGCAGTTTTGTGAAAACGTTTGCTGAAAAAAAAGTTTTAATTCCTGTGAAATTTATAAACGTTTTTATTAGATTTTTTTTTTTTTTTTTAATGGTGGTTAAAAAATGAAAATTATAAAGGCTCTTAAAAAAAAAATTGATGCATTTCTTTTGTATAGCATGTTTAATAAAAAGATGGTACCTTATATTAAAAATAATTCTTATTAAACCTAACCGTTTTTTTTTATTCCTCAACCGCCCGAACTTTCCTGAGAAAATTTTTTAACAGTGAAGAAATCCCCTCTGTTAAAAAAAGTGTACATTTTTTTTTAATGCGATTTTTTTCAGTCCGCTGTTGTTCACAAAGAGTTAGCTTACTTTTTTAGTTTTAAGACCCTTAATTCCCTGTTTCTACCCATAATTTCAGACCCATAATTCCAAGCCTCAAAATTTGATATATCGCCCTCCTTTTTTTTTCAATCAATCCATCTCCTTTACATTGATTTGACAAGGTTGTTACAAATTTTGAATGGAACTCTTCACCAAATAGTGTATAGTTCTTGTGTTAGACTACTTAAGGACCTTATTCGGATCTTGACTAATTCTTTGTCATCTGCATAGACATTACACAAACCTATTTGATATATTTTATAGATTTAAATCTTTTAACTTAAGCTTTGGTTTTTCTATTAATAACTTCACTACTTCCGTTAGTGATTTTCTTCCGTTGGTGAAAAGCACTTGCTTCCACTTTTCCAAACGCCACGCAATGTCTTTGGTTTGTTTAGAATTATATGGCATTGATTTTTCATATTTCCTTTTGGCTTTACATACTGATACTTTCATACTTTTGCGAAAGTCGTGATGTTGTTTCTTTAAAAACATTATTGTAGTATCAATTTTTTGATACAAATACATGTAGATTGGTTCAAATACATGTAGATTAGATCATTTATCGTATTTAGCATTTGTTTTAATTTTAAATTTACCAGCAAATTGATTTGGTAAAAAATTACACAAGGCAACAAATTTTTATGAAAGTTTGGTTTGATTTATATTTTTAATGTTTCTAGATAAATTTTTGCATGCTGATTCTGAACTTATTTCTAAAACTGAATTCATTTCAGCTTTTATCTAGCTATAACGGCTGTGGAGATAAACAAACTACAATTAACATTAGAAGACCACACGGGAAAAAATGTCACATTTCGCAATTTTTAAGAAGTATAGATTTTAAAGTTTGAAAATGTCTTACCATTCCACAGATTATAGTATTTTTAACTGCTCTTTGCTGTTGACAAGTGATCTTTTAACTTGTTTGCATTGACAGATCAATATTTAATATGGTAAGAAGAAAAACGAAGGGGTTATCAAATAATATTAAAATTTGTGACGTGTGGTTTTTCCCCTGTGATCTCCATTTATTTAAATTGAATTTTAAGTTAAATTTAAATGCAAGAACATAATATAACATAAGTTAACATAACTACAGTTAAAACTTTTAAAAGTTCAGAAATATTAATTAGATGTTTTTGGCTTTTCTGAGTGGAGACCAATCATGGCTTTATCCCATCTCCCTTGGTACCACTTTTCCATTACCTATATGTTCTGGTGAAACCTTTCTCCATGTTCTTTATACACAGCACCAAGACTTTTCTGAAATTTTGTTTTGAGCATCTTCTGATGCGAACATCTGTTTTAACTCTGGTTCTTTAAACACACCAGCTAAAACTTTGATAGTTTACGAAGCATTGATCTGGTCTCCTTAAATTTTCACCACTTTGCTCCAGTGCCTAGACAAACTTACTGATCAAGCCCAAATTTATGTGGAGTGAAAGCAGAAGAATTTTATCCACAGGTACTTAAACTGCATTCTTCACTTTGTAGACCTCTGACTGAAAATCTTTTCTTTCAGCCCATTCTCTTTGCAGATAGCAATTTGCAATATCTCTTCAGCCCCAGAAACATAAAAAAATAAGGATACTTGATGAATTCTTCTTGCAGTCCAAGAAGAAAATACGGCATCTTGAACTCTCTGTAGTAATCATACTGAATTTTTTGCAGCAAAATTTTTTAACATAGTTGTAGTCTGCTTTTATAAGTACACTAAATGATTACACTGAGTCCGGCTGGAAGGATTTCCCTTGTCAAAGTAGTACAGCTTTTAAACTCTTTGTAGGACTGTCAACAAATTGTCACTATCGGTCAGGTTATTTAAGATATGAATTACTTGGAATAGCCCCATCACATCTGAACAGAAACAGAGAAATTGGCTTAAAATACTGAACAAAGGATGTATGTTTCGTTCGGTACTCGGCAATCTCACAGTTAGTTTCAATAGATTAGATTCTTTCAACCTGGATGCAACTAGTTCTGCAGCAGCTTTAAGGTAATTCAAACCTCTCACTAGATTATCAAATTTGTGTTGATTGAGAAAATGAGGTTTACCAGATTGGCGAGTTCATTTATCTTGCTCTTCCATATAATCATCATCCTTATCCAGCATCTCCATGTTGACCTGATCTGTAGTTAATGGAACAAAGCGCTATAAGCAACTTGAAAAAAAACATCACCATTAAAATCGCCGGCTGTCGAACTTTAAAAACAAAAAAAATTTTCTTTAGTCAAGTTTTTATTAAGACCCAAGAAATGAAGATATCTTTTTATTTTGTGTTTTTTTTTTTTTTTTTTTCTTTTTTTTTTTTTTACATTCTTTGAGAATAAATGATCCGAATCTATTGGAACGAAGAACTTAGACATGGATCAATAATCTTTAATCCTGCGTTAATCTGCGCGTGATTGTTTACGACTATAAGTCTAAGTCATTCACGCCTTTGTATTTGTTGTTCAATTGGCGATTTCATTGTCCTTAGTAGAGGTTGCCATAGTTTTCAAGCTGATGCTAAAACTGGCTCGGTATTCACTAAATGGTATTAAAATAAATGCATTCAAATAATTACTAAGACGTCAATAGATTTATGCCCAGGATTAACAGAGAAAAGCGCAGATTAGTGCATGACGTTATAGCAGGATTATAATTGCGCTTTGAGCTTGAGCTTGGTTAGTTTGGATTCAGTACGAAGAATGGCGTTCTTAATTGACAACGATTATAACGACATGGATGACGATATTTTAGCAGAAATATTAGTAGACAGTGTTGAACAAGAACAGCTCAAATCGTTCATAAAAGGGAAAGACGAAACAGAAGAACAAATAGATTTTAAAGTTACTAATACAAAACCTTCAGAAATCAACAAGTTACTTTCATCAAACAAGTATCCAAGTATGCAATAAGTCAACCGATTTAGACGTTAAAAGTAAGGTAACATTAGAATGTTTAAATTGATTTGTCAAACTTTATGAAAACAGAGAACTATTAAAGAAAGAACTTTTTTGATCACGAATTAAACGAGTATTAAAGAAAGTAAAGTTTCATCGAAATGGAAGAGTACTTTAATAACTGTGCGGATTGCTTATTTCCTACAGTATCTGACTCAGAGTACAAATATTCCAGTACTCCGCGCCATATTATCAGTAGGTATCGTTGGAGCGGTACCTACTTCGGATGCGAAGGTAAAAAGATCTTTGAAGTCGAACATTGAGGGATGCAATATGGGATTGCATTATCATTCTCTTGTACTGGTGCCATGTTGTAATGACGGAACACCAGTACAAACAGTGCGCGCAATTATTAACTGATACTTCAATCACTCCAGCCGGGCAAGGTTTATCAAATGCAAATCATTACGAGGAAAACCTGATATGGAATTTGGTGACACATGTTTGTGTCAATCACCCACCTCGATTCTTAAACATTGTGCAGAATGTTATCAAGTGTCCCGTTCAGCTAATGCAACAATTTGCAAAGATTGCAGCAATATAATTACCATCCGGGAGATTCAATCTATCGAGCATTTGGGAAATACAATTGACTACATCCGCTTAAAGTACCTTTACACGTCAACCCCATGCATTGCTGAATGCAAAAAGTGTGCGCAATGTTATGGACACTATATCTCTCCGGCAAAAGGTAGCAATAATTTCTGTTCCTACGATACTAGATTCCCCATCAGTACACCAACCTATAACGAGTACAGAGAACATCTTAACCAAAAGCGACTCAGCAACACCGAGTATCAAGAGGAATCTAACTCAAAAAGATTTTAATCAAAATTTGAAGGTAACTAACTTTAACGAAGTATTATGTAAACCTACTACTAACACAAAACAAATAACAAACAATATAAACAAAACGAATAACAAACGCAGTACTTTACAATTTTTAAGATTATTTCTTAAATAGAAGATTACCTCGACCAGACATTTTTTAAGATGAACATTTACAGCAATATTTTATGGAACTTCCATATAACTTAACATCAAAAATAATAAATAGAGGTTTGACAGTTGCACAATCCTCATTTAAACCTATTTCATTTATAGAAAAAAATACAAACGTTTCATTTACTGATTCCTCTACTGAAAAACGACTGACAGGACTAGTTTTCACATTTTTACAAGCAATACCAATGTCTAACTATTTTCCACCCAACGAATTTGTTAATATATTTATTAAAATAAATATATTTATTTATATTAAACAAATATATTTGATTTTTTACTTTTAAAAAACAATAAAAAAATAACGTTGTTTAATCGGACCTTCAAACACAGGAAAAACTTTTTTGTTAAATTTAATTTGTTGTCTGTTTAATACACGTGAAAAAGGTATTATAATTCCTCCTTCATTGTCCTTTGTAATCACTAAATGGTATTTAAATAAATGCATTCAAATAATTACTAAGTGTCTTGAACCACAACCTGTTGAAGGCAAAATACTGGATGGGCAACACATTCTTTGAGAATAAATGATCCGAATCTATTGAAATGAAGAACTTAGACATGGATCAATAATCTTTAATCTTACTTTAGAGTAGTTTTGTTTCTCCGTTTTTGCATTCCTCGTGTGAGACTCAACGACAATTTGAATCCAATTAATTCCATTTATGAACAAGTTTAGAAAAGTTATATAACTGAATGACTGCCAAGTAATAGCTTTTGCTTACAATTGAACATAAAAAGTGAGCTATAATTTATATAAACTTCGTCACGCGGACGATGTCTCTAATGACCAATGAACTCGTCACCAATTCACTCATTATTCATCCCATCAACAGTTTTTGTAGTTGTTAAATATATTTAAAGATAGTAGTGACGTTTCATAGATTTGCGAGGTTGACTCATGCAGTCCGGAATGATTTTTTGACTTTTTTTTTTTACGAAACAAAAACAAAACTTAAACATTCGTAAAAATGACACAAAAATTTATTAAATATAACTATACAATACTTTATTGAAATTCTGAATACTAACATTTTAATTAATATTGATGATGTTTATTGCTCTAACTCATCGTGAATGGCGTACATCATCCAATTGACTTCATCGTATTTCGCTTCTAATTTCTTTCGCAATTCACAGCCGTGTTCGTAATCGCGAACTTCGCAGACCACTTTATTCTACGAAGAAGATAATCAAAAATATCAACAAAAAAAAATCTTCATATAAATGAAGATAAAGTTAGCGACGAATAAAAAATTGTCCATTATAGTTTTTTTATCAAAAATGTTCGAATGCACCCTCAAAACAGTTGGCACGAAAAAAAAAGTTATACGAAATTTATCGAGAAAAAAGAAGTTATACGAAATTTATCGAGAAAATCGTTCCAATTGTAATAACTCACGTTTAAACATATTAAAGCAAAAAAAAAAAAGTTTATCGAAACATCAATCCTGATATAATCAAAAGTGTTAAGAACAGATCAGAGAGCCCGGGGGTAGTTGTCAGGTTGCCAAACCAAATGTTCAAACAAAATGTCAAGCGCCTAAAAACATTGTTCGACTATTTTCAACCCGGCAAGACACCCAGAAATTTCATTGCTCCCAATCAGAAATTGCCATGCTGATAGAGAAGACAACCATTCGACTAAAATAATATTCAATAGCGAATAGATTACCAGCAGAGTGATATCTATTTGCAGTGTAATCTATTCATCGTATGTGCTTTGAAAAACTTAAGAAAAATCGTATTTTACTTCGGTAAACACCACACTAGCCAGTAATGGTATTTTCTATTCGAGAGATGTTTGATGAATTCCTGCTAGTGCAAATTATCAACCGATTGAAATGTTTCAAGATTGCTCGTCTGGTTGGCACTTTCCAAAAGAGATTCCGATAGGTTAATGAGAAATCCATTATTTTGTTGCAAAAGTTGGTAACCTGTCAAACGTCGTCGGTCTAGGTTTTTTGGATGTTCTGAAGAGAAAAAAAAAAAAAAAAAAAAAAAAAGGGTCTACGCGAAGCGATGAAAATCGCAATAGGGAAATTCTGAGACGGAGGTCAAGAAGAATGATCTTCAACTAGTATAACGACTTTTCAATAGAGTACGTCCTCGAGTTCAAAAAAGGCTGAGAAGTTAATATAACAAAAAAATATTCTTTTCTGTTTTCATTATAAAAAAAAGATGTCCTTTTGAACGCTGCACAAAATGTTATTGATCACACGTTACTATCCTTTGTTGTTGCGTTAAAATTCTTGAAAAGTGAAATTTTATTTCTGTTTTAATATTTTATTAGTAAACACCCGTGTCTTAAAGTTTTTAAACGTTTCTCCATTTTTGAAAGGAGAAACCTTGAAAGTACTTAAAAAGAAAAGTTCTTCCCTAGTATTTTGTTATTCATGGTTTAAGAACTAAAAAAAAGGCCAACAGGTTTCCAAGGTGTTTTGTGAAGATAAATTTTCGATTTACAAAATTCTTCATTTTATTCACATTTACTGTGCTTGTTTTGTACTTAATTATTAGTTATACAACTTTGCTTCCGCCGTTTTTTGATAGATGTCGTTAGAGACACGTAGTGAATAGAACTGTCGGATCTAAAGTGTCATTTGGCAACTTCATGTCTGTCGAAAGCACCATTTCCAAACATAAGTTATATTCTACTCGTTTCATATATTTCGCCAAACCCAAGAAGAGTTGGCAGAATCATTGCATGTGACTCAGCCAGCCATTTCCAAGCGCCTCAAAGGCCCTCAAATGGCGCCTCAAATTTCCAAGCCCCTCAAATGGCGCCTCAAAGCCCTGGGAATGGTTCAGAAGCAAGGAAATTAGGTGCCGTACGAGTTGAAGCCGAGGGACTTTGAATGGCGTTTGTTTGCTTGTGAACAGCTGCTTCAAAGGAAACGACGGAAGAGATTTCTACACCGTGTTGTAATTGGAGACGAAAAATGGGTTCACTATGATACTTCCAAACGCAGAAAATCATGGGGTTTGCCCGGCCATGCTTCCACATCAACAGCCAGACTCAATTTACTTGGCTCCAAGGTTATACTCTATATTTGGTGGGACCAGCTCGGTCTAGTGTACTACGAGCTGCAAAACCGAGTGAAACCATTACAGGCGAACGATATCAAACTCAAATGATGCGTTTGAGACGGGCACTAAAGAAAAAAACGGCCGCAAAACGAGGAAAAGCACGACAAAGTGATTTTGCTGCACAACAATGCTCGCCCCCGATGTAGCACGACCGGTGAAAACACACTTGGAAACGCTGAAATGGGAAGTGTAAAATTAGATTGATTCGTGGATCGCCTCAATGGATAGAGTTCTTTCGACGCGGGACTCATTTGCTGTTAAAGTAGTGGTTAGCGATGGAAAATAATTTGAACCATAAATGTACTGCCAATTTTTGAGAATAAAGCCTTAAATTTTGAGAAAAAAACAGCGGAAGCAAAGTTATACACCTAATATATGCAATATGTATACTATATATTATTGACTGTATATTAACAGCCTTTCAAATATTAAAGTGTAAAGAGAATTGACCTACTTCATAATATTAGAGAATTAAGGTTTAACAACAATGAAATGATTGATCGTCTCGTGAAAGAAGTGTTTAATACTTGTAATTTTAATTAAGTAGACTTTGTATATAAAAAAAAAGACCATTTAAAGCTCTGCATCCTTAAAAAGTGTTCAAAGCAAAAGCAAAAACCAAGTTTAACAAATACATCAAAAATTACCAAAGACTGAAAAAGTAAATTTTTGACTATAACAAGTAGTATTAATATATTTAGCTATATAAGAAATTTTTTGCCTCTGATAAGAGTTCAACATATATATATATGTAATAAAAGTTATGAAGGAAAACAATGCTCAAGACACCTGGCGAAGTAATATATTTCTAATCCAGTTAAAATGATAGTCAAGGATGAATTGACCTTAAAGATTTTAATTAGATAATCAGAAGAAGTGCTTTGCTTTACTAACTACGTCAGGAGCATTAACAAACCCTTGAATGAATAAATATTCAAACTAAGTAGTTTGAAGGTATTCCTGGATCCTGTATTCTGGCAAATCTTAATTTGCTGTTTAATTTGTACATTTATACTTAATTACAATTAAAAAACACCTTGACATGATGTCATGAACGATTAAATAATCAGTAGAGAAGATTGAAAACTAGGTATCAAATTTTTTGTTTTTTATCTCATACTGATTCGAGGATCGGTACTGAAAAATTCATTTGTTTTTCTCTACTATCAACCATTACAAAATTACACATGTAAATCTGATCTTAAGAATCTGAATACCCTTTTCCCCTGCATATCTCAAACTTTGATTTTAGTATTGCATGTCAAAACATTTTAGAATATGATGAAAAGATAAAATCCAAAAACTCCTGAGATACTTTCTGCTGTTTTTAGGCCCATAAATCAGGTCCCAAATTTTGGGAAACCATTTAAGGTCACCAGTTAGAAAAGATAAAATTGATCACAAAAAAAGTAACCTTCAATTTTGACTTAATATTTGTCGTATTTTGTATTATTGGATCATTCATGACATTGTGATTTCAAAATTGAATTACCATTTTCTACTTACTAACCTCTACTTTAAATACTGTTGTTTTTAGCCATGCCCTTTCATGAAAGATATCTTTAACACTAGAAAAAAATTGTAAAATAACTCATGGGTCTTCCTTCCAAGAAGATGTTTTCATGGGGAAAACATTCTCTTGGAATATTCTCATAAATATTTAAATATTCTTATAAATATTTAAATTACTTAAACTGTTTAGATTTAGTTGGTTCTTGTTTAACTAACACATTACATTAACAATTTCTAAAGTAAATAACACAAAAATTCTTGCCTAGCTCCATGATCTGCAAGTATCTTGGTAAGTTCAGCTAAACCCCCAGGTCGATCTGAAATTACAACAGAAAATCTGACCAATCGCCCATCTGCAGCCAACCCACGTTCAATAACTCTTCCAAGCACAGTTGAGTCAATGTTTCCGCCACACAAAAGGAAAACAACCCTAAATAAAAAATCATTTCAACATTAACAAGTTGTTTTTTCAGCAACAACTTTATTAAACATTTAAAGCAAGATAACTCAAAACCATGCAGAAACGTCTAACAACATTTAAAAACATGGAAAAAATGTGCATAACTCAACTTTCAGCAGAATGCAGCTATAAAAATGTTACAATATAAACAGCTAAAAAACAAAGATCAAACCTTTTGCCCTTTAAATGTGCTAATTGTCCTGAGAGTGCAGCAGCCAGCCCTGTTGCACCAGCTCCTTCAACTACGCATTTTTCATGCTCAACTAAGCGAAGTACAGCCATAGCAATATAGGACTCACTAAAGTGTGAAAGTTTTTCAAAAAATATATAAACATCAATCAACTTTTAACACAAAAAACATCGCAAAGATAAAAAAGAGGGGATACCTCACTGAAATGACTTTATCAACGTAAGGACGAGCTGTAAAAAATGCATTATCTCCCACCTTTGCAACACACAAACCTTAAACACAAATAAAACTCAAAATTTCAAATGTCAAAATTTTAAATGTTAAATATCGTAGTGCGGATGAAGACACAAGATTTTTGATCCTGAGGTCTTTCTGTGCTTTAAGCTTGTTAGTGCTAAATATCATTTAAATACATTACCATCAGCTAATGTTAATGATTGGTCAGCATCTATTTTTACTGGCTTTCCAGCATCCAATGCAGCTTTGAAACTTGCACATTTCTCACTTTCTACACCCTAAAAAAAACATAAAAAGCGCACAAAGTGTGAAATATAGACTAATTAATTACCTAAAGGAAATGAAACTTAAAGGCAGAAATGCTTGTGCACAGAGTCTTTGTAAGAAAATCAAAATTTACTTTTAAACATTATCAGTCTGTTAAGTTTAGTACTTAAGAAAAGAAAGTTTTTTTGGAAAAGATTATTTTTAGGAGACAACTTTTCAGGAAAGATAAGAATATTTCCAAGTAAATTAATTTAGTAAATCTAAAAATATATATATATTTTTTTGAAAAAGATAAATGATTCATTATATGCTTCATAAATTTAGTATAACAATTTTATATTTCAACAATAGATTTAGTAGAAATTTCAAAAATATTTTCCAAACTTTTTGTTAAAATCTTTAAAGTGATCTTCTCCTAACATTTACACATTTTGTAAACTTTTTGTTCAAATCTTAAGTAATCTCTTAATATTTACACATTATCAATCAATTAAATCTGTAGCTTTGTAAAGTAAATATTATAAATATACAAGAACACAAATACTGTAGCATTATCAAGAAAAGTTTATTACAATAACTTCTATATCTGGGTGAAGATTCTTAATAGCAACTGCACATCCAGCAATTAATCCACCTCCTCCAATAGGTATCACAACCGCGTCAATGCCATTAACTTCTTCAACAATCTCTATACCACAGGTACCTTGACCAGCCAATATGTCAGGGTGGTCATATCTAAGAAAAAAAATCTTTTAGGGTTCAACTATTTTATTATGTAATATTATTTAGCTTCTTAAAGTAAAGTTCTATTTGATAAAGGGTGGTTAACCCCTTTTTTTTTTTAATCATGTTTAGGTGAAGTCTGTAATTCTTCTTTTCCAGGTCTTGCTGTAACTAACAATTCCCTTGATTCTTTTTCCTCTTTAGCTATGACAATTGTTAGGTTGCTACAAATGGTTAAATTTTAAGCAGAAAGTTTATTTTAATGAGGTCCTTTAGACATCAAGTATTTCAAACTTTTTGGTTAACTCTAAGTTTGAACAATTCTATGTAAGATAATTCTGAATATTTTCAGATAAATTGTTTCAAACTATTTTATTTATTTTAACTCTTTCTATTTTTTTTACCTCTATACAAGTTTGAGTTAAAGATATCTTCAGAATATTTTTAATTATTTTAAACATTTTTTAGATTGTGCATCTGAAATAACAGAAACTAACTGAAATTATATCCAAAACTAATTTCAGTTTAAACTAAAAAAAAAACGTTGAATCAAATTTTGGAATTATCCTCATAAAAAAAAAATTTGAATCCTTTTAAAAAAAAAAATCCTAAATATTATGAAACTTGCACAAAAATTTAAACAAAACTTTAAACTTTTTTTTGTTTAATGTTTTAATTGGTTAAGTCAAAAACAAACTCAGGTTACAAAAAGTGAGATCAAAAACAAACTCAATTTTAATTTCCTTAATTCTTTTTTGTCTTTAGATTGTACAATGGTTAGATTGGTACAAATGGTAAAATTTTAAACAGAAAGTTTAGTTTATGGTGGTCCTATACATTAAATATTTAAAACTTTTTGGTTATCTTTAAGATCAAAAAATAAACTCAGGCACTTACAAAAAGAAAGATCAAAAAACCACTAACAAAACTTACCCATTAATGTAAACACACCCTTTTTCTGCAGCAATCTTTAAAGCAAACTCTTTTGCCTCAATAATATCTGTGCCTACTGAATGGACTATGGCACCATATTGTTTACATCTGCTGACTTTTGTAATTGGAGCATTCGTAGGCATGCAGACTGTAACAGGGATATGTAACTCTTTGCCATGATATGCTAAAGCTAGTGCATGATTACCAGCTGATGCTGCTATAACACCTAGAGTTTTTTGTTGCTACAATTGAAAAAATGTTAAAATTACTTAATAGAAAAAATTCTAGTTAGCAAGTATTTCCAGACAATTACTGACCTTAGACAGCATTAAGAGTGTATTCCTTGCACCTCTTTCTTTAAAACTAAAACACAAATAAATATGCAAGAAGGATTTTAAAACTGTTAAATAAAATAAAATACAAAACTTTAACAGTCATTAGGCTTCACCTACTTTACCCGAAATTCATTCAAACAAACTTTAAAAATCATTATAAACATAAGAAATTATTACAAAAAATATTATATTTGTATAAAAAACATTTTATTTATAAAAATATTGATATATTAAAAAAATTAAAAATATTATAGAAAGTTTGAAACCAAATCTTGATCATTTTTAATTCACAGGAAGTTCAAAAATCAAAGTGAAACTTAGGTAGACAATGTCTTACTTTTATGCTATCAAATTATTTAACTGTACTTTTAATGTTATCTTATTTAAAAATATCTCATTTCTGTCAAACTAAAAGAAGTAATAACTTGCTTACCTGCCAGTCACCTGCATGTAATCTCTTTTGACATACACATCCATACTAAGTATATCTGAGAGGGCATAGGATTTCTAATATATATATATATATATATATATATATATATATATATATATATATATATATATATATATATATATATATATATATATGTATATATATAAAAAACTTCTTAAATGGTGTATATATACCTCACATATTGTCTTTCGTATTCCACTTTTTATTCTGAATGCAGCTGCACTAATATCTTCAAAAGTTACTTCTATGGGTTCTTCCCCATCAGATTGTTTGTAACTTTTCCATTTATGATGTCTATCAACATCTTTGTCATCATGAATCATGATAACAGTGCACTGGTATAAGCTGTAGTCACTGAAACATGTAAATCGCTTAACTGTAATATTTTAAAATAAATCTGAGCAATAAATAATTTTATATTTGTAGAACAAACAGTGACTGGGAATTACGGTTCTGAAATCACCATAAGGTTTACATGCTTTTGTTAATATCACTAATATGAAACAAAAGTATTAGCTAGATAAATAAAAGCACAGCTGTAATTTCATTTTTATGGTAGCGTTACTTTCATAATTTTATTTTCAGTCTTAAAATTTTTGTTTAGTAGATATTTATGTATACAAACTACTGCAAATCAAGAATCACATAAGGTTTAAAGCTTATAGACCGTATGTATTTTAAATTAAACCGTATTTATTTAAAATTTAAATTTAAAATCATGGTCTTGACAATAGTTGATTTGTCTAGAGATTAACACTTGATTCATTTAATGAGGCCTGACTGCAGCTTAAGCAGGCTTAACTGTCATGCGGCAACCATCTACCTCAGCGTCCAAAATTATTCGACGCTACTTTAGAAAGTGATGTTTTATTTACAAATCAGGAGAAAAATTAAAAAGAGAAAACCACTTGAAGTATATGCTTTATTTCCTATTAATCAAGGTTGCAAGCAAAAGTGCCAGCTGATCTGCTATAACACCTGGAGTATTTTGTTAATAAAATTGAAAAAATGTTAAAATTACTTAACAGAAAGAATCTTAGCAAATCTTATTTCCAGACGTTTAACAACTTAGCCAGCATTAAGAGTGTATTCCTTGGAGCTTTTTCTTTAAAACTAAAACACACAAAAAGTTTTGCTACATAAAGGAACATCCTCTATGCAGCCACCTTTAACAGGAAAAATCACATTACATATTTGTGACATTCTTCATAACAAACTTCCATTTTTTGAAAATCTATTTAATGTCACTCAATTTTATGTTTTTGCCATATCTTTTTTACAGTCAGGGTTTCATTTTTTGACATCTTTATCTGTACCGAACAAAACTTTGAGGATCAAGCTGATATTATAGATTGACTAGTTACTGTATTGACTTTCGAAATCTTCTTCCTATCTTTTCATTATTTACTGGTGGAAGTACGTCTACATATGTGTATCATCAAAAACTGCAATTACATGGGATGTCATCCTTTTATTCTTAAAATTTTCATAAAAGTGCTTTCTTTTACAAGATTGAGTTCTCTACGAATCTTATACCGTAAATATGTAGAAGAGAGCAGATGATGATGAAAGCTGACGATGATGAGAGCTGATGCTGAAACATTAACTGATGTTAACTCTTCCGAATGGTCTACAAAATAAAATAGGTCCATCTTGCCCAGCCGCAATTTCATCTTGCTAAAACCTAGGCCACGTCTGTTCCGATCGTATAACATAGGATTGATACGTGTTAACGAGCTCACGCTGAGCACTAAGGCTCTTTGCTTCTGATTCAAGATTTTAGGAACGATCACCATCTGACAGCTTCATCATTGGCTATATCACGAAGGATATATCCAATCATGAATATATAGCATATATATAAGATATCATATAATTTTTTTTTAATTTATTTATGATGTAAATCAGTCATTTACTTAAAATGTTCTGGTTTCTATGTGGAGCAGAAATTGATTCAAGCAATTCCAAGAAATAAAAGTTCCAAACTCTTTTTTCACAATTAGTTTTCTTCAATACCATTGTTTCTTGTTTAAAGGAGAATGAAATTTTATGAGCACAACTCTTTGGTCTGCAAAAAGTTGTCCTTAGTAGAGGTGGCCATAATTTTCAAGCTGATGCGAAAACTGGCTCAGTATTCACTAAATGGTATTTAAATAAATGCATTCAAATAATTACTAAGTGTCTTGAACCACAACCTGTTGAAGGCAAAATACTGGATGGGCAACACATTCTTTGAGAATAAATGATCCGAATCTATTGAAATGAAGAACTTAGACATGGATCAATAATCTTTAATCTTACTTTAGAGTAGTTTTGTTTCTCCGTTTTTGCATTCCTCGTGTGAGACTCAACGACAATTTGAATCCAATTAATTCCATTTATGAACAAGTTTAGAAAAGTTATATAACTGAATGACTGCCAAGTAATAGCTTTTGCTTACAATTGAACATAAAAAGTGAGCTATAATTTATATAAACTTCGTCACGCGGACGATGTCTCTAATGACCAATGAACTCGTCACCAATTCACTCATTATTCATCCCATCAACAGTTTTTGTAGTTGTTAAATATATTTAAAGATAGTAGTGACGTTTCATAGATTTGCGAGGTTGACTCATGCAGTCCGGAATGATTTTTTGACTTTTTTTTTTTACGAAACAAAAACAAAACTTAAACATTCGTAAAAATGACACAAAAATTTATTAAATATAACTATACAATACTTTATTGAAATTCTGAATACTAACATTTTAATTAATATTGATGATGTTTATTGCTCTAACTCATCGTGAATGGCGTACATCATCCAATTGACTTCATCGTATTTCGCTTCTAATTTCTTTCGCAGTTCACAGCCGTGTTCGTAATCGCGAACTTCGCAGACCACTTTATTCTACGAAGAAAATAATCAAAACTATCAACAAAAAAACCTTCATATAAATGAAGATAAAGTTAGCGACGAATAAAAAATTGTCCATTATAGTTTTTTATCAAAAATGTTCGAATGCACCCTCAAAATGATTGATCGTCTCGTGAAAGAAGTGTTTAATGCTCGAAATTTTAATTAAGTTGACTTTGTATAAAAAAAAAAGAACATTTAAAGCTCTGCATCCTTAAAAAATGTTCAAAGCAAAAGCAAAAACCAAGTTTAACAAATACATCAAGAATTACCAAAGACTGAAAAAGTAAATTTTTGACTCTAATAAGCAGTATTAATATATTTAAAATATTGACTATAAATAAAATTTAATAAATACATCAAAACTTACCGAAGACTGAAAAAATAAATTTTTGATAGTAAGTAGCTATAATAAATTTAGCTATATTTATAACAATATTTATAAGATATATTTATAAAAAACTTTACATCTAACTTTTATTCGCAGGAAAGGGTATACGAAATACGATTATCATACGAGATTAAAATTACGGAGACCGTGCATCATTTTAAATAGCTAATTGTTTTAAAATGTCATTGTATTAATATTATTCAAAATTTAAACAATTCTATTATTAAAACAATTAGTTTTAATTGAAATGTCATCAAATCAAGATAAGAAGCGAGGAAATATTTTGCATTTTCTCGTTGAAAATCCTGGTGTATCAAACAAAATAATTTCTAAAGAGCTGCAGATTGCTTTGAGAACAGTGCAGAGCGTTGTGAAACGATTTTAGGACACTGGTACAATCAAAAGAAAATCAGGAAGTGGAAGAAAAAAAGTGAAAGATGCCTTAAACAGAAAACCGGAGATTTCTGTTCGAACTTTAGCGAATAAATTTAAGACAAGTGCTTCCACTATACAAAGAGTAAAGAGAAATTGTGGCTATAAAAAGAAAAAAGCTCCTCGTCGTGAAGAAAAGCAAGAAAATGTCGCAATTCGATGTTCAAAGCTGCTCTATTTTCTAAAATTATGTGGTAAAAAAATCTTGTTTGATTATTGATGATGAAACTTATTGTGCTGTACATTTCCGATCTCTTCCAGGACACCAATATTATTCAGCAATTGATTGCAAGAAACTGAATTCCAATTATAAATGCATTGGAATGCAAAAATTCGCTAAAAAATTGTTAGTTTGGCAAGCAATTTGTGAATGTGGTGAAAGAAGCTCTCGTTTTGTGACTACGGGAACAAATAACACCAAAATATACATAAAAGAACGCCTCAAGAAACGTCTTTTGCCGTTTTTAAGAACACACACGGGTAACCCGTTATTTTGACCCGATTTAGTATCATGTCACTACTCTGGGACAGCTTTAAACTGGCTTAGAGAACATAAAGTAGATTTCGTTGAAAAACACTGCAATCCACCAAATTGTCCAGAATTACGTCCTATCGAAAGATATTGGGCTCTTGTCAAAAGAAAACTAAGGTTCAATGTAAAAGAAGCCAAAAACATTAAAGACTTCAAAAATAAATGGATTAGAGCAACCAAGAAAGTTCAGCTAAAGACTGTGCAAAACCTGATGTCGAGTGTAAAACGCAAAGTGCGTGCGTTCTCACGTACAAAACTTCACAAACTTTCTTCAGTGAAATTTAAAAATATTAATATATGTACTTTCAAAATATACATAACATTCAATATCGAAATACAATAGTTAGATAAATATCCTTTATAATGTTTGCGCAGATTTTTTCTGGTACATGTCTTACGATAAATTAAATACGACTTAAATACGATTAAATACGAGATTCAGAGAAGTGAAGGGGACCAGGTAGAGAAAGTTAAGTCTGGAATGGTTTTGCAAATAAAGGGCTAAGATTGTATATTTGGCTTAAAACCACCACAAAGCAAAGTAAATATATTTCTGATCCAGTTAAAATGATAATCAGTATTAAATAATCAGAAATAGTGCTTAGCTTTACTTTATTAATATATGTACTTTCAAAATATATATAACATTCAATATCGAAATACAATAGTCAAATAAATATCCTTTGTAATGTTTGCGCAGATTTTTTCTGGTACATGTCTTACGATAAGTTAAATACGACTTAAATACGATTAAATACGAGATTCAGAGAAGTGAAGGGGACCAGGTAGAGAAAGTTAAGTCTGGAATGGTTTTGCAAATAAAGGGCTAAGATTGTATATTTGGCTTAAAACCACCACAAAGCAAAGTAAATTTATTTCTGATCCAGTTAAAATGATAATCAGTATTAAATAATCAGAAATAGTGCTTAGCTTTACTGATTGAATAATCAGTTAAGAAGATTGAAAACTAGGTATCAAATTACAATTAAAAAACACCTTGACTTGATGTCATGAACGATTGAATAATCAGTAGAGAAGATTGAAAACTAGGTTTACTGATTGAATAATCAGTAGAGAAGATTGAAAACTAGATTTACTGATTGAATAATCAGTAGAGAAGATTAAAAACTAGGTTTACTGATTGAATAATCAGTAGAGAAGATTGAAAACTAGGTATCAAATTTTTTGTTTTTTATTTCATACTAAAAATCGGGGGTCTGGTACTGAAAAAGTCATTTGTTTTTCTCTACTATCAACCATTACAAAATTACGCATGTAAATCTGATCTTAAGAATCTGAATAACCTCTTCTCCTGCATATCTCAAATTTTAATTTTAGAATTGCATGTCAAAACGTTTTAAAAAAATCGATGAAAAGATAATCGAAAAGTTTTTCACATACTTTCCGCTGTGTTTGGGCTTTTGAAAATCAGGTATCAAATTTTGGAAAACTGGTCACCAGTAAGAAAAGATAAAACTGATCACACAAAAAAAAGTAATCTTCAATTTTGTCATGTTTTGTGTTAATTAGATCATTCATGACATCGTGATTTTAAAAATGAATTGTAATTTTCCGTTTACTCACCTCTACTTTAAATACTGTTGTTTTTAGCCATGCCCTTTCATGAAAGATATCTTTAACACTAGAAAAAAATTGTAAAATAACTCATGGGTCTTCCTTCCAAGAAGATGTTTTCATGGGGAAAACATTCTCTTGGAATATTCTCATAAATATTTAAATATTCTTATAAATATTTAAATTACTTAAACTGTTTAGATTTAGTTGGTTCTTGTTTAACTAACACATTACATTAACAATTTCTAAAGTAAATAACACAAAAATTCTTGCCTAGCTCCATGATCTGCAAGTATCTTGGTAAGTTCAGCTAAACCCCCAGGTCGATCTGAAATTACAACAGAAAATCTGACCAATCGCCCATCTGCAGCCAACCCACGTTCAATAACTCTTCCAAGCACAGTTGAGTCAATGTTTCCGCCACACAAAAGGAAAACAACCCTAAATAAAAAATCATTTCAACATTAACAAGTTGTTTTTTCAGCAACAACTTTATTAAACATTTAAAGCAAGATAACTCAAAACCATGCAGAAACGTCTAACAACATTTAAAAACATGGAAAAAATGTGCATAACTCAACTTTCAGCAGAATGCAGCTATAAAAAAGTTACAATATAAACAGCTAAAAAACAAAGATCAAACCTTTTGCCCTTTAAATGTGCTAATTGTCCTGAGAGTGCAGCAGCAAGTCCTGTTGCACCAGCTCCTTCAACTACACATTTTTCATGCTCAACTAAGCGAAATACAGCCATAGCAATATAGGACTCACTAAAGTGTGAAAGTTTTTCAAAAAATATATAAACATCAATCAACTTTTAACACAAAAAACATCGCAAAGATAAAAAAAGAGGAGGTACCTCACTGAAATGACTTTATCAACGTAAGGACGAGCTGTAAAAAATGCATTATCTCCCACCTTTGCAACACACAAACCTTAAACACAAATAAAACTCAAAATTTCAAATGTTTAATAATTGTAGCGCGGATAAAGACACAAGATTTTTGATCCTGAGGTCTTTCTGTGCTTTAAGCTTGTTAGTGCTAAATATCATTTAAATACATTACCATCAGCTAATGTTAATGATTGGTCAGCATCTATTTTTACTGGCTTTCCAGCATCCAATGCAGCTTTGAAACTTGCACATTTCTCACTTTCTACACCCTAAAAAAAACATAAAAAGCGCACAAAGTGTGAAATATAGACTAATTAATTACCTAAAGGAAATGAAACTTAAAGGCAGAAATGCTTGTGCACAGAGTCTTTGTAAGAAAATCAAAATTTACTTTTAAACATTATCAGTCTGTTAAGTTTAGTACTTAAGAAAAGAAAGTTTTGAGGAAATGATTATTTTTAGGAAACAACATTTCAGCAAAGATTATTTCCAAATAAATTTATTTAGTAAATCTAAAAATATTTTTTTTTTTTGAAAAAGATAAATGATTCGTTATATGCTTCATAAATTTAGTGTAACAGTTTTATATTTCAACAATAGATTTAGTAGAAACTTCAAAAATATTTTCCAAACTTTTTGTTAAAATCTTTAAAGTGATCTTCTCCTAACATTTATGCATTTTGTAAACTTTTTGTTCAAATCTTAAGTAATCTCTTAATATTTACACATTATCAATCAATTAAATCTGTAGCTTTGTAAAGTAAATATTATAAATATACAAGAACACAAATACTGTAGCATTATCAAGAAAAGTTTATTACAATAACTTCTATATCTGGGTGAAGATTCTTAATAGCAACTGCACATCCAGCAATTAATCCACCTCCTCCAATAGGTATCACAACCGCGTCAATGCCATTAACTTCTTCAACAATCTCTATACCACAGGTACCTTGACCAGCCAATATGTCAGGGTGGTCATATCTAAGAAAAAAATCTTTTAGGGTTCAACTATTTTATTATGTAATACTATTTAGTTTCTTAAAGTAAAGTTCTATTTGATAAAGGGTGGTTAACCCCTTTTTTTTTTATCATGTTTAAGTTAAATTTGTAATTCTTCTTTTCCAGGTCTTGCTGTAACTAACAATTCCCTTGATTCTTTTTCCTCTTTAGCTAGTACAATTGTTAGGTTGCTACAAATGGTTAAATATTAAGCAGAAAGTTTAGTTTAATGTGGCCATATAGACATAAACTATTTGTAACTTTTTGGTTAACTCTGACTTTAAATAATTCCAGTATAAGATAACTCCGGATATTTTCAGATAAATGATCGTTAAATATTTTGGTTACTTTATTTATCTTTATTATTTCTAACTTTTTAATTCTATAAAGGCTTGATAAATTTGATGTAAGATAACTTGGGATAATTTCAGATAAATTATTTTTAATTATTTTTAAGATTATGCATCTGAAGCATGGGCGCCGGCAGGATTTTTTTCAAGGAGGGGCAAAATAAAATTCAAAAGTGATATTTCAAAAACTACATAAATGCATCAATTAATCAAGTCATTTTATTAGACCAGTGACAATAGAAAATTAAAGAAAATGTAAAAATAAAAACACAAGAGTTAAATCATTCAGTAAATAGAAATTGTATTTGTCTGCGTTCACTGCCAAACTTATTTACAATTTGTTCCAAAAATTCAGATTTTCTGGAGCGTATTTTTTCACGATGCACGCTCAGCATGCAAAGCCCAGACAAACGCTCACAATGCTAATAATGCTTAATTATACCAAATAATGCTAAATTATATAATGATATAATGATTTGCTAAAAAACATTGATTTATTAAATACAAATTAGACATATTCCAAAAAACAAAACAAAAATTAAAATGCAGCAGGTTAATTCAAGTTAATCAAATTAAATATATATAATTGTAATAATGAACATTTAGCTAGCAAAAAACACAAGGTAATAGTATTATTAAAATGAATATAACACAATAAATAGGAAAAAAATAAATAAAAATACAATACAAACAAGAAACATTTTGCCAACAAACAAAAAAGCAACAGCATAAAAAAGTAAATGAAACTGACACATTTAAAAATAATTTAAAAAATTTGATCACTGCATCCAATTCTTTCTTCGTCAGTTCGAAGTTTATTTGTTTGAGTAAGAACTTTGTTATTGTAATTCGATTTCTTTTTTTTTATTATTATTTCCTTTATTTTCCTTTTTTTTTTTCTTCTCTTCTTTTTGTTTTCTATACTTCTCGTTTATCTATTGTTCTTTTCTATTTATTCCTTTTTTATTTTTCTATGATCTATTTATATCATTTTTTTTTTTTTTAATTTCATTCAAACATCTTTTTTAAAAAATATAAAATATGCCTTTATAAAAAAGCTTCCGCCATCGTGGAAGTCATTGCATTTTATAGTAATATTTCAATTAAACTGTTGTCATTTACATTACGGTGAGTAAACTATAAATGAGTTAAATTGATAAGATATTGAAATAAACAGTTAAAAGAAATTTTGTGAATATCAAAATTTGTTATTTTGCTTTTCTAGGGGGGGGGGGGGGCAACTGCCCTACCTTGCCCTTGCCTGCCGGCGCCCATGATCTGAAGTAACAGAAACTAACTGAAATTATATTCAAAATTAAAAAATTACTTATTTTGAGTCCGATATCCGATAGTCCGGTAGTTTGAGTTCCTAATCTGTTATCGATAGCCCGATATTTTTTAATTTGCCGGTCCGATTATCGATATTCCGATATTCTAATAGCTTTTAAAATTTAAAAGTTATTTTTGATTTTTTAACTCATTTTAAAAAAATTATACTTTTTGCTTAGTTTTTCAAAATTAAAAAAATGGTTTTAGATTTATAATGAGTGCACTACATACAAGGTTTAACAAATACAGTGCAAAAAAAACTAGACATAAGTTGAATTTATTTTTTTAACGTACAAAATACATGTTATAAAATCAATCGTCCGCCCTCCCCATCAGGGCCACCCACTTCTCATCCAGCAGGTGGAGATTTACTTTGAGGAACACTAGTTTCTCCAAGAGCCAGGGGTGTAACTAGGTCTTTTCTACAGTGAGAGGGGGTAACTTTTTTTCATAACCTACACTAGCCTAGCCCAACCTATCCTAAATAAGATTAGCTTAGCCTAATCTATCTTATTTAGCTTTACTAAAGCTAACCCAATCTCCATTATCCTTTCCTAACCTAAGTTAACAGACCCAATTTTCGTTCACAAAATCAGTTAATTACTTGTATTTGTAGATAAATACATGTAAACTGGCAGATAAAACTATTATTTTTGATAAGGTTTTGATAAATAGTTTACCACTTTTAAATCAAATTGTAAAAAAAAAAATCACAATTTTCTCAAATTTTTTTCAAAACCACGAAATCAGGCAGGTTTCGTAATTCTACCAAAGAAACACACACACAAAAAGCTGATTTTAAAGATTTTTTGATTTCTAAAATTTTCTCTCTGCAAACAAAAAATTTTTTTTTTTTTAAATTATGAATGAACTAAAAAAAGCATTGAACACATATTGAAAACATAGTAAACAAGCTTTTTTGTGAAGAATTTTGTACCAAGTACTGTTTTGTAGATTTAATTTTTGACGAACATTAATTCAGTTCGGAAACACTACTGAAATTAACGAGTAGAAGGTCACCTTGCTAACATCTACTATCACCATAAATTGACTGTGTGGGAATTGCAGCGATGGGCTATATATATACATATATATATATATATATATATATATATATATATATATATATATATATATATATATATATATATATATATATATATATATATATATATATATATATATATATATATATATATATATATATATATATATATATATATATATATATATATACCAACCCGATGAGCTACATATTTCTGGGTGTGTGTGTAATTCGAATCTTATTAATTCGAAAACCTCCATAATTCGATTGTTGCAAAGGAAGAACTAAAAAAGGCGATAAGAGAATATGGCATTATACTACGGAACAAATGCATACACCTCAAATGTCGTTGTCACAATTTTTGAATCTGCACTTGTTCAAAAAAAATAATTTATTTAAGTAAAGAAAATTAGGAAGATAGAAATATAAACTTTGGACGGTCCCATAATCGAAATCCAATAGTTATTTTTTTAGACTTATAGTCCGATACTTTTTACTTAGTCCGATAGTTATCGGAATATCGGATATTTTATATTACCATTCCGATATCCGAAGTCCGATACATATATTTGTCCGATAGTCCGGTATTTTTTTCTTAATCCGATACTGGCGGAATATCGGAATATCGGGACTTTTATCGGAATAGCCCACTTCTGCTTACCCATTGATGTAAACACATCCCTTTTCTGCAGCAATCTTCAAAGCAAACTCCTTCGCCTCAATAATATCTATGCCTACTGAATGGACTATGGCACCATATTGTTTACATCTGCTGACTTTTGTAATTGGAGCATTCGTAGGCATGCAGACTGTAACAGGGATATGTAACTCTTTGCCATGATATGCTAAAGCTAGTGCATGATTACCAGCTGATGTTGCTATAACACCTAGAGTTTTTTGTTGCTAAAATTGAAAAAATGTTAAAACTAATTGTTTGACTAAGATTTGCTAAGATTTCTTCAGTTAAAATCACTTAAGAAAAAATCTAAGAAAATCTTAGTCAGACAATTACTAACCTTAGTCAGCATTAGGAGTGCATTCCTCGCACCTCTTTCTTTAAAACTTAAACACATAAACATACAAAAAGGTTTTTAAAACTGCTAAATAATTAATACAAAATTATAACAGTTATCAGGTTTCAACTAACTTACGCAATCAAATTTGCTCAAACAAATCTTTATAAATCTTTATAAACATAAAAAAATTTAAATACTAAAAATCTTAACAATATTACAAAACTTGAAACCAAATCTTGATCATTTTTACTCCACAGGAAGTTCATCCAGGTAGTTGATCATCCAGAAAGTTGAAAAATTAAAGTGAAATTTAGGTAGATATTGTCTAACTTTTATGCTTTTAAATTATTTGACTATTATATTTTTCATGTTATCTTATTTAAAAATATCTCATTTCTGTTAAACAAAAAGAAGTAATAACTTGCTTACCTGCCAGTCACCTGCATGTAATCTCTTTTGACATACACATCCATACTAAGTATATCTGAGAGGGCATAGGATTTCTAATATATATATATATATATATATATATATATATATATATATATATATATATATATATATATATATATATATATATATATATATATAAAACGAAGAAACAACAACTATGTATGGTACTCAAAGTTTCATGCCTAACGGCAATCATCAGCCATGAAATACAAATCAAAAATGTAAAAACCGTTATAAAATTACAAAAATTTACGAGTAAATTTGCAACTTTGAGTAATTATGAGTAATTTTGTAATTTTGTTATAATTATGCAAAATATTGAGCACTCTTATACGAGCACAAGATTTTGTACTTTGAAATAAATAAAACTTGAAATAGCTATATATATATATATATATATATATATATATATATATATATATATATATATATATATATATATATATATATATATATATATATATATATATATATGTATGTATAAAAAAGAAAACTCCTTAAATAGTTTATATATACCTCACATATTGTCTTTCGTATTCCACTTTTTATTCTGAATGCAGCTGCACTTATATCTTCAAAAGTTACTTCTATGGGTTCTTCCCCATCAGATTGTTTGTAACTTTTCCATTTATGATGTCTATCAATATCTTTGTCATCATGAATCATGATAACAGTGCACTGGTATATTCTTTAGTCACTAAAGCATGAAAATTGTTAAACTAAAATATTTTAAAATAAACCTTAGTAATAAATAATTTTATATTTGTAGAACAAACAGTGACTGGGAATTCCGGTTCTGAAATAACCATAAGGTTTGCATCGTTTTGTTAATATTACTATAATGAAAGAATAACATTAGCTTGATAAGTAAAATCAAAACCTTATGTTCATTTTAATGGTAGCGGTACTTTAATTATCTTATTTTTAGTCTTAAAATTCTTGTTTAGTAGATAGGGTTAGGGTGACTACTGCAAATCAAGAATCACTCAAGGTTTAATACTTATAAACCGGATGTATTTTTAAATATTCCTGGTCTTGGCAACAGTCCATTTGTCTGCAGATTAACACCTGACTACAATTTAACGAGGCTAATTGCCTTTGTAATGCGGCAACCATTTTAGCGTCCAAAATTATTCGACACTACTTTTGAAAGTAATGTTTTACTTGCAAATCAGGAGAAAAATTAAAAAGAGAAAATCACTTTGAAACATATGCTCTATTATCTATTAATTAAGGTTACATGCAAAAAATTTATTAAATTTGTAAAGTGCACTTCCTTTTTCCTTCTTCCACCTTTAACAGGAAAAATAACATTACATATTAGTGGCATTCTTCATAATAAACTTTCCATTTTTTTGTTGAGTCTGTGGTGCTGTTGCTGTTGTTGTTTTTTTTTGCCATATCTTTTTTACAGTCAGGGTTTCATTTTTTGATATCTCTATCTGTACCTAACAAAACTTTGAGCGTCAAGCTGATATTATAGTTTGACTAGTTACTATATTGACTTTCCAAATCTTCTTCCAATTTTTTCATTTTTAACTGGTGGAAGTGCGTCTACATATGTGTGTCATCATAAAATTTTAAAAATTATGAAAATTTTTCTTAAAAGTGCATTCTTTTACAAGATTGGGTTCTCAACGTATCTTACACCATAAATTCGTAGAAGAGAGCAGATGATGATGAAAGCTGACGATGATGTGAGATGACGATGAAACATTAACTGATGTTAACTCTTCAGAATGGTCTACTAAATAAACTAGACCCATCTTGCTAAAACCTAGGTCCACGTCTGTTCCGATCGTATAACATAGGATTGATACGTGTTAATGAGCTCACGTTGAGCACCAAGGTTCTTTACTTCTGATTCAAGATTTTAGGAACGATCACCATCTGACAGCTTCATCATTAGCTATATGATGAAGGATATAGCTAATCATGAAGCTGTCATATACGCCCGTCAATCTTAATGCTACTACTCACAGTTTTTTAAGATTTAAAATTGTGATTTTCATCGAACATTAATTAAAAAGCGACGACTCTTCAAGTTAAAGGTTTCTATACATTCGATGTAAACAAGCAAAAAAAAATATACTTTACTGCAAGAATTTCGATACCCTTGTAACGAATCATTCCCTAAGCTAGTTCATCTGGTTAAGCTGGTTAAGCTGGTCAAGCTGGTTAAGTTGGTTAATATGGTTAAGTTGATTAATATGGTTAAGCTGGTTAATCTTTTACCATTAAGCTATTTTTCTAATTGTAACTATGATCAACTTCGTCGTTTCTTTGTGCTCCTAAATAAGCGAAAGCTGAAATCTATTATTTCTGCCGCAAACATCGTTCAGGTATTAGAAAAAACATTTTAGAAAGTAAAAAAAAAAAAAAATTAGAACATTTGATAACTGTTAAATTTCAACAGGTTAAAATTCAGCCAATTTATTCCTTTTTCATTCAAAATCACTTGTTCAGGTAGAATTTTAAACAAAATGGCAAAAAATGTTCCCGAGTCCAATGCTAGAAGTAAATTTAAGTAACCCCCCAGTTATTATCAGAACAACTTAAATGTATGAAAATAAAAAAGGTTTGGAAAAGGGCCAAGAAAAAAAATATATCTTTACCAGTCAACAACTCATGGTAGGTAGAATAATATTTTGTATTTCTTTATAGAAAAAAGTTGTTATTAGATTAACAACTAATCATGGTTTTTTTTTATAAAAATGAGCTTTCACTAAAAATAATAAAGTTTTATTTATGAGGCTTCACTGTGTTATAAGGATGACAATAATATTTTTAATAATATTATTATTGTTGTTGTAAAGTTGTTTAAGTTATTTT